>NW_023501213.1:0-183919 GCF_013396195.1 Fusarium tjaetaba
CCCTCCCTCTTAGCTCTTAGCTCTTGGCTACTCCCGCTTCAGTTGCGCCGCTGAGTGAGCCTGAGCAAGCCTGAGTCGAGGTCGCCCCCTCCCCACATCCCAACATCCACAATCATCATAATGGATCCCGTTTCCGTTCTGATTCGACTCGTTTGTGGGTGGTAACTCGAGTTAGGCCTCGTTAGTGTCAAGTCTCGGGGGTCGGGGGTTTGTCCAGTGTCCAGTCGCATGGTGAAGAAATGGCAGGCAGTGTGTCATTCGCTCCTTGCGCTGTGTGTGTGCCCGCGGTAGCTCGCTCGCTCCCCTCATTTTGAAAATTTTTTAATTCGAAAAATTATTCCCATTTTCCCAGTTTCCATTTAGGACAGAACAAAGAACCATACATAACAAATACAGCTTCTTTTGGTGTTGAAGTGTGTGTCTCGATACCTCTCTACCTATTCACTATTTTTGTTCAACAAAATCCACTTATTGGATCATCGTTGTTTTTTACTTTTCCCTTTTCTTACTCTACCTACCCATCAAGCTCCCTCCGAGTCCATAAAGGTATGTTGATGCTAGAGTGTGTGTGCGTTGCTGCATTGCGGTTTGTTTTTGGTTTTGTGCTGCTGCCCCTCCTTTTGCGCGACAACAAACGCCCATATTCGACATGCCTCGCCTATCGCAAATATCGAAATACATATAGCCACCGTTTTCGAATTTATCGAATACATAATCACTATCGATTTTTTGTTGCGATTCGAATCTCGTTCTTTGCTCTCAAATCCGTCGATGCAAGAAATCCCTCGTTTGAAGCTTCGGCCTCACAACAGCCCACTTCCAAAAGCCTCCCGTACCTGGCCTCCGTGTACGACCCGATATTCCGGCGCAAGCCCCGGGGTTCAACGGTCCGCGTCCGAACTATATCGTCTTTTATCTCCCCGTTCTTTTGAGAGCTCTGATCTTGGTGTTGCCCCTCGGCATACTCAAAGTGCGGGGTTGCAGATCTAGGATTGTCAGAGCTTATCATATGACAATACCAATTGGACAATATCATTGTCCTGACCTTCAACATTGGAGCCGAGTCATCAAGATCTGCAGCAACCTCAACGATATCTGCGCGACGACGAAGCTCATGATGACTTGCAATAACCCCCATGTCGCCGTCGACCTTGGGTCCTGAGCGCCTTACAAGGACGTGCTCGACCTCAACCACTGAACATATTATGTCATTCCATGTTGGACGATGGAACATGCCGTTACGATCTACACTGGAGTTGCGACAAAATATCCATACTGGCGACTAGGCGACAACAAGCAGACAGCAGCAGCACCGCAATGCACACTAAACATTGCATTAAATACTGTTACTAACTTTGTTGTTTCAGACCTATCTTCAAAATGTCTTCTCTCTCTCGACGTGCTTGCTACAAGTGTGGCAATGTTGGCCACTACGCTGAGGTCTGCTCTTCCGCTGAGCGTCTCTGCTACAACTGCAAGCAGCCCGGTATGTGCCACTGATTTGTCAAGGCAGACTTGATCTAATTTACAAAAGGCCACGAGTCCAACGGATGCCCTCTTCCCCGAACCACCGAGGCCAAGCAGTGTTACCACTGCCAGGGTCTTGGTCACGTCCAGGCTGACTGCCCTACCCTCCGCCTGAGCGGCACTGGCACCAGCGGCCGCTGCTACAACTGTGGCCAGCCCGGTCACCTTGCTGTATGTGATGGTATTACCCTGATTAATGAACATAACTGACTCTAATAGCGCGCCTGCCCCAACCCTGTTGGTCCTCAGATGGGCCGTGGTGCTCCCATGGGTCGTGGTGGCTTCCCCGGTGGTTACGGCCGCGGTGGTTTCGCTGGTGGTCCTCGCCCTGCCACTTGCTACAAGTGTGGTGGTCCCAACCACTTTGCTCGTGATTGCCAGGCTCAGGCCATGAAGTGCTATGCCTGCGGCAAGCTCGGTCACATCTCTCGGGATTGCACTGCTCCTAACGGCGGTCCTCTCAACACTGCTGGCAAGACTTGTTATCAGTGCGGTGAGGCTGGACACATCTCTCGTGACTGCCCTCAGAAGAACGCTCCCGGTGTTGGCGAGATTCCTCAGGAGGTTGATATTGGCAGCGTTCCTGCTCCTCCCGTTGCTTCTATCGCTCCCGTGGCTTAAACAAATACCGGAGTTAGCTGTTGGTGTATGCCCCTGGCGGCGTATGTCCCAGCAGCGGCCCAGAACGTCGGTCTGGGATGACCGACACTTTTGCTTTTTAACAGTTGTTCTTTTTGATGCCGACACGTGAACATATCACTACATCCTTACCCTCAAATTATTTCTTTGTTTTGGTTCTTGTTCTTTGATCCGAAGCATGCATTTGCCAGCATCACTTGTCTGGCCTCGACTTGCATGGCATTTTCGGTCCGTCCGAATTCATCTTTGAACCTCTTTTTTATCTTTCACCTGAGCAATGCCACATTGTTCCAGCGGTTGCGCATAGCCTATACAGCATTGTTGCTATCACGACCCGCGAGCAAATGTCGGTACTTTACAAGGAAAGATTTCTGGCAACGAATTTCCTTTTTCCAACATTCACCTAGACTTGTTTGCATGGATCCTTGGTTACTAGGGGGTTTCTGAACGGTTTCTCCGTTACCTGGCACCTTTCCTCAGACACAACTTTGGATCATTCACCCAAGGACTACTACTACGATTTGAACGACAGACGCTGTCACGTGGCTCTTAACGACTTTCGAAAATTACGGCACCCTGCGAAGGATATACCCCGCGAGGCGATGTGTTGGTTGTTGAGCTTGGAAAAGAAAAGCGCAGAGACTCAGGCTTTGATCAGTGAAGATGTCCCCGCTAGGATGCGGGTGAGATTAAGCCTCGGGAGAGCTTGTGCTGTCGCTTGGCGGCAGAAAAGACCAGTGGATGCGTGCGTGAGAGTGGTGGGCTGAAGGCCAGACGATCAATGATCATAGGGGATAGGATGCTGTTTCTTGTGGGCAACGGACTTCTGATTGCATTGACGCATGAAGGAATCGTTCGATGCAGAAGATGGCATCCTACAGAACGGCAAACAAACAGACAAGCAACACATTTTGTGAGGACAGAAGCCTTTAAAGTACTGATGCTTCCTTGCTGATGGCTGTTTGCTTGTGCTCATTGTTTTGGCGTGGCTGATGGATGAGGAGTGGAGGCTGCAGTGGTGGTTAGTGACAGACGCGCAAGATGTGGCGAGAAGAGTTGTAAATGATTTGATACGCACCCATAACCCCCAATGAAGCGAAGTGGCATCAAAGAAGCAGAATTTGTGTGGCGAGATGTGTTGATGACTGAAGATTGTATTGTATGAGTATGAGCATGAGTGCTACGACTGGCGTTATGTTTATCACGGCAATGCCTTGTATTGGTATATGGGACAAGAGCATGTCTCGGCGTTTGGGTTATTATTCTGGACGGTCGGTACACGGTATGTATAACTCAGTAACTAATCCTGTCAGGGTCAGGACTCGGCGGGTTGTTTTTGTTAGGTAGGGTATAAGGTTTTGATCTGGCAACGATCAGAGGTATAGGCATCAAGGACAAAATTATCGAAGGCATGGAACAGCAACCCTCACTGGTAAGGCTAATTTGGAGCAAAATCACCCTCTGTTTAAAATTGCTCAAGAATATGAGCGCATTTCAGCTTAAGAACAAAAAAGCGATTGCAGTTCACTGTAGTATTGTTCATCTGTTTAACGCTTGCAATGAGTTGATCATATGCATTTACCATGAATTATCCAATTACTCCCTTGCCCAATCCCTCTAATTTACACATCAATCATCATTTTCGTTGGTATGAGGTCCTCCTCTAATACTGGCAAATACCGCCAATCTCATCATCCATAGTCCACGACCCAGCGAGGCCTTTAATCTCCACATCCTCCGTCAGACTAACATCATCCTGCAACGTCTTGCCCAGGAAGAAATCATTCCTCCCCTCCGTCTGCATCTTCCTCTTCATAAACCGCCTCGTCCACTCCTCAACCGCCGGCTCGCCCGTCTCATCCCTCGCCTGCTTCAAGAACGGAATAAGAGCCGTGCCGCCCGTGCCCTTCTGGTTCTCCTTGTTCTTGCGCGATGCGACGGCGAGGTTGAGCTTGTTGCGTGTCACTTCGGGACTGCGGGAGCGGCTGCGCGCGCGGACTTGCTTGGATGGGTTGATGATGTAGCGTGTTACGATGGCGATGTGCTTGTCACGGAAGGCGCTTAGCATGGCGAGACAGGCGTCGTAGGCGAGGCAGAGTTGTTTGTCTGAGTGGTGAACTTCGACGTACTCGCGGATGTTGGCGACGTTGGATACGTCGTTGAGGAAGCGGGCGTGAGGACCGGGCATGTAGCGTCTCATCTCCATGATGAAGTTGTGTCGGTTCGCAGCACGGCCTCGATCAGTGTCTGAAGAAGGATCGCGAGACTCGCCTGTTGGACGATGCTCGATTCCAAGAATGATATCGAAGAACTGAATCAGACTGCTTTGAGCGTTGCTGCCACCGCTGTATTGACGATATTCCTCAGTGCCGGAACCATCTTCGTAAATGACACCGTTCGGGAGGCCAGCCTCTGCCATGTTCTTGCTTCCAGCAAGGAAAGGTCTAATGCGGTGATAAAAGATGGTGGGATCACAGCTCTCGTGCATCCTCTGAAGAATGTTCGTCAAGTCTGTGAGGCGCTCTGCGAAAGTGCGCAGGCAGCGCGTGACAGCAGCACTGTCTCCATGACGAGCAGCAGCGATAGCCGTCAACATTAAAGGAATAATAGGCGCACCACGGGCCTCAATAGCAACTGAAACAAGATAAAACCACGATTCATCGAGGGCTCCAGTATATGTGTTTAGAGTGGCGAGATTCTCAAGGTTATCGATATCCTCGTCAACAAAGAGGGGTTTAAAGTTCCAGAGACAAACAGCAGCATACGTCGCAACAGGCGGTACTTCCAGATGCTCAGAGATCTCCAACAACGGAACAGAGATGGATGCAGGAAGTCTATCTGACGGTGAATCACCACCCCAGATATATCCGTGGGCCATGAAGCCCAGTAGTGAATAGGCACGTCGCCACTCAGCGTCATGCTCAAGACCGATTGTCGACAGAACTGGTAATCTGTCGATAACGCCGCGTAGTCTGCGGCTGAGAATAAGAGCCTGGAGGTTTGCGGCGATGGCCTCCCATTTGTTGTAGTATGGATCCGGAAGACGAGTTAAAGGAAGAGTATCCGGGAGGAAGCCGTGAGTTGGCGAGATGCCGTACTCAGCTAGGACTGGGATAGGGGGAAGCATTTTGGATGAATAGTCCCTCTAGAAGATTGTTGTAGTTGTGAAGAGGAGAAGGCACAGGCTGAAACAGAGAATCAGCAGATGCGAAAGAGCCGTGTTCCGGGAACCGGAGACGGAATAGTGGGGCCGCTCCGGAAGGATCAGATCAGAGAAGAAGAAATCAACGGTGCTCAAAAACTCTGGGGTAAGCCAAGGCCCGTAGTTGCGAAATAATGGATATGATGGGGAGTTTTAAAAAGAGACAGGTTTTAAAAAAATTCGGGGAAAGAGGATAGACTACGAGGTTTGTAAATGACTCTTCCTATGTTTTCTCGTGCTAGTTTCTGCGGCGAAACGGTTCGAGCAGAGAGCATGATTGGCCGATTCGGATGAGTGGACAAAAAGCTGCGAAGAACCACCGTGGGTTCTAGACGCCACATGGATGCAGAAAAAAAAGAAGAAGGTTAATTAGCGCGCATAATGTGTTTTTCCCTGCGTGGTTGAAACTTGTACTGTAAGTGCCAAAGAGGTTGCGGAGGGACCGGGTTGTCTGCGGACGAGAAGCCGTCTTCGGCCGATTTATGGTGATTGGATTTGTAATTTGCATCAACATGTGATGTTTTGTGGCTTGGGTTTCTGGGATTGGTAACGTTGATGGGAGGGCATTATTAATTGATGTCGTTTACGGCTACGCGTGTCTGGATTTAGGATGTGTTGTTGAGTTGGAGTTGAGTCTCTGAATGGTTGGTTTTTTGTTACCCTAGAGTTAGAGCGAAATGTCTTGGTTTTATTCCCGGCGTGCAGATCACATAGTTAAATAGTAAGTAATAGAGTATTGCGCTGTTGGTGGGAGAGTCACCAACGGCCAAGTGGTCACTTTCTCAGATATGTTTCAGTCGTGTTGGTGGAAAGCGACAAGTTATGGCTTCAACCACCCGAAACTTAATTGTTGTGAGACAGAGGTTATCCAGACCATGACTCTTTGACACAATCTCCTCAGCCCTGTTCAAGAAGTGACTGACTCGAGCAGCTCAATGGTAGAGAGCCACTGATATCAGAGTTTTCATCTAGAGATCTAGAAACAGTAAAGAGAAACTCGTACTTGTACTCACTCACCATCTTCAATTGCTTCAGTTGGTGTTGAAGCCTTAGAACCCCCACCCCCACTATCCGCGGCTCGGGTCGATTTTAGGAAGGTGCACGGTACGTACCCCATTACGTCGATTGCATGAGGTCCAACATGGAAGACGCACGAACCACCAACACCGAACCAAGCTACGACGACCTTCAAGGTCAACCTCAGATGTGAAGAGCTCCATCTTCTTGATATCCTAATAACAATCCATATACTTGGGCAGATACCACGATGCCTGTCCAGCAACATGTGCTGAACTGGCTCTACAGCGTTCTCACAAGCGTACGTATCTCCCTCTTCTCTCCCAAGCTTCCCCCGCTCGTTCAAAAGAGCTAACTTGAACGCGCTGCAGGAGTATCACGATGTAAACCGTGCCTACAACGATGTCGCGCAGGCTCTCGACCGATACCCCTCGCTATCGCCGCGAACCGATGTGCACAGTACGTTCGCATAGAGCTACCAACCCAGCTTGCGCTCTAAACTCCAGCCTTTGTCGCATTCCGATATTGACCCTCACCAGCGTTCTCGAACGGCGCCAATGCCTTGTTGCTTCATCTGTCGGGCACTCTCCCTGTTAATTTTCGCGGGACGACGTACCGATTCCCCGTTTCGATATGGGTGCCGCATGCTTATCCGCGAGAACCACCCATGATATACGTTGTGCCGACGGAGACTATGATGATTCGACCGGGACAGCATATTGATCCGCAGGGTCTGGTGTATCATCCATACTTGGTGGGATGGGCTGAGTTCTGGGATGTACGTTGACCCCAAGCCACAGCTACATTGTGATGTTTTGTTGCTGATAAAATGTTCAGAAATCTAACCTACGGGACTTCCTCAACATCCTAACCGACATCTTCGCAAAAGAACCTCCTGTCGTAGCTCGACAGCAACAGGCCCGACCACCTCCAGCTCAAGCTAATCCGACACCTCCTCCTGTGCCGCCTCTACCTCCTGGCATGGGATCAACTTCGCGGCCTGCAACACAAGATCCGCAACCCTCAGAACAGCCGCGCCCTCCTCCTCCACCTCCGAAGGGCCCTCGGACTGCATCACCTGCGCAGACACAATCTCAGAATGGACCGCCTTTACCTCCAATCCCGGGACGCTCCCCGGCGCAGTCTAACCGCATGTCTCGGTACGACTCAGCTCCTCCTCTGCCACCTCAAGTTGGAAGTCCAATTGCTCAGGATCCGAGATTGCCTCGCCCTCAGGAGCAGTATGCGACTCGTCATGTGCCACCTGCTGGACCGCCAATGGCTGCGCAACCTGGATACATGAACGATACCCAGTCGTTTGCGCCTCCGTCACAACAACAATGGCAAATGCCACCACATCATCAGCAATATCAACAGCCTCCGCAACCTCCGGCATGGACGGCCCAGGCAGCTCCACCACCACAAAGCCCTGCAAAACCACCACCACCTCCTGATCTACTCGATGAGCCATTAGAGTTAAGCTTGCCAAATACTACCGTGGCGGCTCCTCCTATCCCGCCCAATCCCGAAAAGGATGCGTTGTTGCGACAGTTAGCTCAGACACTGTATTCGATCAGGATGCGCAGCCGGCAGCAGAACGACTCAAGCATGGCTGGTTTGCAAGCACAAAGAACAGCAATGCTGTCAGCGATACCAGCCTTCCAAGCTGAAGGTGGCCAACTGACACAATTGTCGAATGTCTTGACGTCAAACGCTAATATTCTACACGATGCTCTTCATAAAGCGGATGCCGTGATTGAAGGATCGAAGAGCCATCCTGTTCCGGATGTTGACGAGCTCCTTGTAGCTCCTACAGTGGTCGCAAACCAGCTGTATACGCTAGTGGCAGAGGAGAGAGCTATAGGTGACGCCATATTCATGCTTGGACGGGCGGTCGAGCGCGGCCGCATCACACCAGCAGTGTTTGCCAAGACGACGAGAACTCTTGCGAGAGAGTGGTATCTGAAAAAAGCACTTGTGCGAAAGATTGGGCAAGGAATGGGCCTGGCCTCATGACGGGATACCATACGAGATTTGGATTGACGCAGCTCCCTTGCCAAGCGGGGGTTTAGTATTGTTCTTGCAGCTGGCAGCCGGGGAGAGCTCCAGGATTGGCATCGTGCATGGAGTAGCAGTTACGTGGCCAGGCACTGGGCAAACTGCGACAAGTAAGAGGCGGATTACAACATACTTTTGAAACGGAGCCAAACGATTGAGTCGACCGGATAGCTGGATGCCCGTAAAGTCTATCTTGCGATCTCAAGCCATCGATACGGCGAAGAGCTCCCGATACGGTTGAGAAAGACTGGGCAGATTAAGAGTTTACCGATCGAGACCAATGCGGATACTTAAACTCTTGATATCAGACTCCCCCTTGCACCCCATACATGACGGCAATTGGCGTGCACGGAGTCAGGAACACGGGGAAAAAGAAACGAATCCGTCGCTTGGACCGTTAGCTCTCGACCTGTCAAGATATGCACGGATCGATCTCCTGCACCGAACGAGTCTAGCGGGCTCAGAGAACAATACTAAGCCTCAAAACGCCACGAAATGCAAGAACAATACTAAGACCAACCTCAACCCCCACCGACCTTTGGCCTTCATTCTTGGTTGAATGTGATAACACCCTCTGAATACAAATCCTATTCCTTGACTACTGCAGTGCTCACATTCTTCCTTACCGCTGACAATATCATATTCCTCGCTAGCCTAACTGTTTGTTCTTCAAGACCCTTCTCGCCTGGTGTGTGATATCTGTTTTAACCATGTTGCCACTTTCTCAATTCTCTTCAACGTTATACAAGACTTGCCTTGTCACTTCACTCCCCCTCTGCTCTCTTATATATATCTTGAAGGAGCTCAGACCTCTTACTTCTCCGTTCGCTCCGTGAACTATATCCATCTTTGCCACGTTGAGACCAACTCCCCCTTTCACTTTCACTTCACTCCTTTCACTATCAGATTCACAAGCAATGTCGACCTTTGACCCGTTTACGCAGAACGTCACGTTCTTAGCAGCAGATGGAAACACCACCATCAGCATCCCCGTGATGCTCGTCGACGAGATGCGTCGCATGATGGTCAACACCGTCATCAACTATGCCACGCAGCTCGGCGCCTGTCTCGTCATGCTCGTCGTCCTCCTCGTCATGGTGCCCATCTCCAAGTTCAAGCGCCCTTTCAACGCTCTCCAGATCGTCAGTCTCGTCATCTGCTCCGTCAGGATGGTCCTGCTTTGTATCTGGAACATCTCCAAGTTTGCCGACTTTTATCCCTTCTGGTCTCACGACTTTAGCCATATTCCTACCAGTGGGTATGCGCCTGCCATCGCTGCCAATATCATCTCCCTCTTGCTCGTCATCTCGATTGAGTCGATGCTTATGAGTCAGGCTTGGACGATGGTGAAGCTGTGGCCGAATCTGTGGAAGTACATCATCGCTGGTCTTTCACTCGTCATTTCTCTCATGACGATTTGTGTGAGGATTGCTTTTACGGCTGTTCAGATCCAGGCGAATCTCGATACCATTCCGCCGTGGCACATGCTCTGGCTCATCAAGTGGACGGTCATCATGAACGTGTCTTCAATCTCATGGTGGTGCGCCATCTTCAACATCAAGCTCATCTGGCATCTCATCTCCAACCGTGGTATCCTTCCATCATACAAGACACTCACCCCAATGGAGGTCCTCGTCATGACCAACGGTCTCCTGATGATCATCCCAGGCAAGTCTCTCCCTCCCTCAACCCCTTGAACCACTCACTAACACTCCACAGTCATCTTCGCCTCTCTTGAATGGGCTCACTTCGTCGACTTCGAAGCAGCATCCCTAACCCTAACATCCGTCGCCGTCATCCTCCCCCTCGGCACCCTCGCCGCCCAACGCATCGCCGCCAGCAACGCCAACAGCGCCAACTCCTCCGGCGCCTCCAGCGGCATCCGCTACGGCGTCAGCGGTCCCAGCTCCTTCACCGGCTTCAAGGCACCCAGCTTCAGCACCAACCGCAGCGGCGCCACCGACAGGCCTCACGTCTCCGTGTACGCCCGCTGTGAAGCAGGGACTTCATCCCGCGACCACATCAACCCCGAGGATGTTGAGCTCGGCAAGATGGACGGTGACCATGTCCGGGTTGACAAAGCCTTCTTGCAACGTGAAGAGCGGATCTAGACCACCTCTCTTTCAAGTTCTCAGCTTCCGCGAAAAGACTGCTTTTGGGAAATGGTATTACATGTTCATGCTTTCGACCAAAACAAAACTTCTAGCGCGGCGTATCGGCACAAGTTGCTTTTCTTCATTTTCACTGCTTTTCTTAGCGAACAGCTTTCATACCCAATGCGGTTGTTGATGATGCTTGAGATAAACTCGCATCCTACTTTCTTTAGTTTATGATATCTCTTTGGATCGATGTCTTTTAATCAAGGACGATACTATCCATGTCTTGCTTCTCTAGTTAAAAGATGGATAAGCGCTCAGGCGCACAATAGCGATGAATACATTCAGCTTGCCAACTCTCCTTTGTATACTGTGATGTCCAATGTCAGTACAGAGTCTTATGTTATCAGCTGCAAGTAAGACAGTCAGAATGTGATGTGAGTGATTGACACTATATACTGTATAACAACTACCATCCAAGCCCGAGTCGCACCAAGATAACATAACCAAGCCTACTCCTTCATCTGGAACTTGTGCGATGAGGCATTTATCTACTCGCTGCGGCCTCCTGACATCTTTCTGACCTTTTCCTTGCACAAACTAACAAGTCGCTTCAGCTCATTCGCGCGTACCGGTCGAGGTTGCTCCAACTCACAGACTACCTTGGAGACCAATGTGCTGTGCGCGGCTACAGTCTCAGGATCATTCTCAAGAAGCTCGATGAGTTCAAGTTCCTTTTCAATGTCGGGTAGAGAAAACCGGTTTGCCTTTCGGGAGAGGGCATACTTGGTGTGAGAGAATCGCCTTTGAGGTTCTGCGAACAAAGGAGGCGGCGCTACACTAAGTCCAGGCTCTCCATCTATGTTGAAGCCTGCTTGAGTGATGGAAGTTCGAGGGAGAGACGATCGCTTTTCCAGCGAAAGAGGCGAGATGATATCGTTGGTGAGAAAAGTTTGGCCGAGAACGGGCTGACCAGGAACCGCATCAATTGAACGGGGTGATAGCGGTTCGTCATTTGCAGATTCAACACTCTGACCACCCTGCACCACAGTATCTTCATCGGAGCCCCTAACTTGGGAGGGGGCGATATCTCTAGAACTTGTAGTGCTCCATTCTGAGGGTATCCTTCGATAAGATGTAGAAATTCGTCGAAGGGTACCCTTGAAGCTCCTCAGAGGACCAACAGCAGAACTCTTTCGCTTGATCTTGAACATAGATTGCTTACTAGTCTCAATGGGACGGGGAGAATCGAGCGAAGGGACCTGGCGATCAAGGGACTCAAACAAGTCGATCTTTTGCTTCAAAGGTGAAATGTGCTTCTCCGTGTTACGCCGTCCAGCTGGAGTTTGTGGACTTTCCACCGTAGCTCGGCTCCCACGGGGAGCATAACTTTTTGACCTGAATTTTGGCGTGTTCAGCATTTCGGACTCCGAAGAATCGGAGTATCCCAAAAGAGGATGCTTCGATGGCGAGCTAGACGCCGAAGTCTTGGTTAGGATTGACTCGCGCCGTTTTGTTTCAAGAGGAGCAACAGAAGCCACTGGCTGATCCTTCAATTGATCAAACTGCTTTCTGAGGTTGGAGATCCTAGAGCGTGGTAGGCTTGAGTGACTCGGGGTACTTGCTCTCGCGAACCTGAACGACATAAGGCCGCCGCTATTGCTCGGAGGTTGGCTGGGAGCATCAGGGGATCCACGGGATTTCCTTCGCAGGCTTGAACTTCCTGCAGAGACTGTATTTGACAACGAAGATGCTATCTTGCGAGCATTTCGCACCCAGCCATTCTGCCGGGTCTCTTCGATTATGACGTTCTTTTCAACAAAAACATCATCATGGACATCGTCAAGCTTGAATCGACTCGTAGATACCGCCTGTACAGACGATGGTGTCAGTTCTGTGTACTGAGACTTGATGTAGCTTGGACTCGCGTCCGGCGCACTCATGACGAGGCTGCTACGCTTGAAAGAAGTCCATGAGTCGTCCGGCCGATTCAAAGGAGATCGCCATGTGCCAAAAGGATCATCAGAAGCCAGAAGTGTCCTAGGCGAAGGAATAGTATGAGACGTGGGCGAGAATGTTTTTGCAACGTGCACTGGGATCGGTGTAGTGGGAACATCGTCTTCTCTTGGCTCTGCTGCTGACCGTCTCGTCTTGATCGATTGCCAACTTTTGGAGTGAGCCAACTTGGACGGTGAACGAGGAATGGAAGTACGGGTTGGACTAGAGGCTTCTATTTCTACCAGACAGTCAACTTCTTTCTCCAAAAGATGCACTTGAAACACGTACGCGCCTGTTGGCCTGCAGCCTCAAATATTATTCGTCTCTCTGCCACAGACTTTTGCCTTGCCTTTGATTCCGCATTTCTAGTCGAGATCATAGGCGACTGGGCACCAAAGGTTTTCACCCGACGGGTACGAGGGGGTTCTTGGCTTGAAGGAACGAAACGACTGGATGAGACATGGCTAGAACCCGTTGAGCCTCTTTCTCGTCTTGTTGTTGATGCGTGGGATGATGGCTTCGAGGCGCTCGATGAAGTTTGTTCAATTGTCGAAGTGACCTTGATGGCAGAAGTGGGCTTTATCTTTGACGAAGGAAGAGGAGGGCTGCCGACGGAGGAGACTGCTTCAAGGACTTCAAACTTGGAGAGAAGCTGGGCGAACTTGCTGCTGGTCAAGCTGCGTGTATCTGAGCTTTCGGAGACGAACTTGCGTGGTGAATTCTTGCGGGAAGACGAATGAGTGCTCATGTTGGCGGCCTTCAAAGACGGGCGAGGCTGGGATATTGATGAAGATCACGTCTTGATGGTATGATATCAAGAGAAAGTGTCAAATGGCGATGCCGTCAAAGTCTGTTGAAAAGATGAGGATGAATCTGCCTGGAACAACATTGTAGAGTAGAAACGACAGAGATGTCATTGGATGAATTTGGCAGCAGGAGACTGTAAGGCCATGGTCAGAGATGGCAGGAGCACCCTCGCCCGATCGCATAACCTGGAAGGAAAGCACGATGCTGATGAACATACCTACCGAGGGAGCAATACACCGCAAGCCATATCCTCAAAAACAAGTGTCTCCAAGTCTGTTGTGGTTAGCATAGCAAAGTCGAGTCTTCACAGAATACAACCCAGCCTCAGGAGCCAAACAGGAGTAGGGGAGACGTCTTATCATTTACAACCCCAACCATAACGGCCATGTCGATTTCTATACAGCCCATATCATAATGCCCAAGTCAGGCACAGGCCAACCTTGAAATCCCATCGTGTCTAAACGTACACTGACGCCAACTAATGTACAAGTATTTCGATTATGTAGTTCATGAGGGATGCGCAATCCCAACTCATGACTTTTTCCCCTCCTCTCCAAATTCTTGATCGCGTATCGTTGCGGCGTCATTTACTGGCTGTCCAGGAATCAGTTCGTGTTTCGTCGAGACTCGCATGTCGGGTTCAACTTACGGAGGCAGAAGGATCTCGCCCCAAGAGCTAGACAAGAATGTCACAGCAGCCTATTCCCTTGATCAGCACGAACTCATCTTGAATTCAATATCGCGAGACCAAACTTACACCAAAGATGGCAATGCTGCGTACGACAGCGGCGTTGTCGGGAGAGGTAAGAGCGTCATAGGTGGAGCCGATGAAGCCCTTGGGCGCACGGCGGCCGCGAGGCTCAACTGGGACGCGCTTGGGAGGCATTGTGATTATATGGTTGGGTATGTGAAGTTTATCGGCTCGTGGTGACTTTAAGTCGAGAGGAGAAGTGGGCGCGTGGTGGTGGTTGATCTGGTCGTCGAATTGAAGCGAAAATTTCCGGTACAGCTCGCAATGAAGCTTTTCCACTGATAGCGCGATAGCGGCTAAGGTCACATGACGCGCGCTTTGAGCAACAACTTGGAGGTTCAAAGTCAATAGAAAGGAAGAAAATAATAGAATTATTTAAATTAATCTGTGTTAGGATGAAGTATTATAGAAGTCTGGTTCATTTCATTTCCTCAAAAATCTCTACTTGTCATAGTTGTACTTATTGATGTTGGTCCAGCTCTCTCAAAGACTGAGCAGGTAGCCAAGTACCGAATCCGGCAGTTACCCCACCATGACTTAGTATCGCCAACACCTTCGTCATCCTTATCGCAAGCTTATCTGAAATGTAAACGGAACAAGTCTCTTTGTCAGCGGACAGTTATACAAACTTCATTTAATTCTTTCAGAGATAATACTCATATTCTTTCGAGCCTCACGTAGATACACCAAGGTCCTTTGCAGTATTTATTTACCCGTCTGTCCATCGTTCTGGTGAAGAGAAGCATAAAGCAACAGTACTTCACTCTCTAGGTTCTCTCTGCCAGAATAAGCTCACAGCCACAAACTGCAAATAACACTTCTAGCCCACGTACTTAACTCTCATTGACCCCCGCCGCTCACTCTTTGTGCTTTCAACTCTCGATCTTGCACTCAGACAACCCAGCTTAATCACAAGGGGAAGAAATTACATACTTTCAGAATGGAATCGCCAGGCCCAGGTGGCTTCTTGCCAGCACCAGCCGGTGCAAGTCTCCCATCTCCTGCTCCCTCATCAGCTTCATCATTCTCAAACATCCAAGGCCTTCCTACACCGAGAACAAAGGCTTTGAAGCCCAACTCAAGTAAAGAGTTCATGGTGCGAAGGTATGCCGAGGAACAGCTCCTACTAGTAACACGGAAATACGTCAAGAAGTTTGGGAATCCAGAACCCGGCGATACAGTGGTGGGATATACTAGGTTTGGTGAAGTATGTCGAGATCTCGATAGCATCACCAATGTCTTGTGGAAATCAGGCACTCGTAAGTCAGTCAAATCGATGCATCGAAGCCTGGAGCTAACAATGGGCAGCATCCCTCCAAATACCCTTCTTATTACGACTCACAAGCGACTTCACACGCTATGTCCGCTCATTCCCGCCAGCACCAAAAGCATCTTTCGCAATACTCCGCAAACTAGATCACTGCTTCGCAAGTCTTCTCTCCGGCCAAGACATCGAAACTCACGAGACATTACCTGGTTTTGAGAACGGGCTACGCGGCGGCATGACGACGACAGAAATGATTCGCTGCCGAAGTTTAGTAGATCAATGTCGCGTTTTGATGGTGGAAGTAATGCGAGATCCAGCAGAAGAAGACGAGGAAGAAGAAGAAGCAGATACAGATACCGAGACAGACGCGGAAGAACCTGGGATCAAGGGATGGGGAGGCGTGGAGGACGATGATGAGATGATGCTCCAGCTTGATGCGGCGCGGGTCTTTGAGAAGACGATTGTGCAGCTCAACGAGAGGCTTGGTGATCTGGAGCCATTGCAGATGTCTGCTGATTGAAGTGTTCTAAATACAGAAGCACTATATTCTGGAGATTCAGGTGCCGCGTTCAACGAGCTGGAGTGACTGGTTTCAGGCGAGATCATGCGCAGATACGAGCTGAATGCCTTAGAACCGGTCATCTTGTGGGGTGAGCATTGATCATGGTGCTCGGCTGCAGGACCATCTTGGGTCGTGCTTGGCGAAGAGAGATGGGTAGATGGGCCAGCTCTTCTATGATATGGGGATAATAGAGGATTTGATAAGGTTGGTAGATCAGTGGGGGATGAAGCGAATGACACCGGCACAGACAGTTGATTGTCAAGATCACGCCTGGTATTAGATATCCGAGAATCGTCGCAAATCTACGATGAATCAGTCATCTATAATTGACCGCGACTCGAGAATTAGTTGCGTACAGTAATAATGAAACTACCATTTAATTGACTACACGTTGCTGGGCCATGAGCTGTCAATTGAGGCTTTGACTGGCCTCACCTGTCAAATCGTGAAACACTGCACGTCGGAAATTTAATTACCAGTTCTCGACACTACCAAAAAGCCAAGCCTCCACTGCCCTGAACATTTTGACTTTCCGAATCGTAGATCATGTTAATGATTGACAGTAGCATAAACTCTAACTGATTGCCTCACGGTAGCCGAGATGCACTTTTCTCGAAATGGCAATGAACCATAACGATACGAATAAACATCTCTGAAAATACAATGACTGAATTATTTACTGAACTACTCCGTAAAGATGCATAATATCGTGTCTTGATGATCAAGATCAGACTGTGGCATGTCCTTGTTAGCCTCTCTTCATCCCTGACACCTCCTTTCTTGAGCCGCGTAGGCTTTTTATCCCCGTTGGTTAATGATTCTCACGGTTTTGTTTCATGTACCTGCCAAGATCCAAGCACCATCCATGTCCACCACCAGTAACCGCTCACCAAACTCAGTACCTTATTTTCAGAAACAATTTCACCAAAATAAAAGACTCTTTTCCTTTCGGAGATGACTTTCTTGTCTAGTATGAATGGTCTGGGATTCATATTGGTCGGCGAGAGCGAAAATGATATCCATGTTTTTCTTTGACCCCTGGTTTTTATTTCCGATGGCACTAGTTAGTTAGTCCCGGTTCATATGCTGCCACGCACGTTTTCTGTGAAGAAAGTTGTGAAGATGTTGTCAAGAGTGCATTATCTCGTAGAGCATTAGGCATGAATGTGCTGTACAATATTAACTTGGCACATCGTGGTTGGTGGTGTATACAGACTACAGACAGCATCAACTCCAGCCTTGGCTTCTCAAGCTCCATATCAAAACTCCTCTCAACAACGAATCAACTCTAGAACAAATCTTCAAAACATAGCGTCTTCCAACCCCTGCCCTCTCGTTTTGTGGCGTACCTATCCCGAAGTGCTAGCTCCATTCCCATAAACCCATCCAGTCATCCTCCTCCCGTCCCTGAACATCACCCGCCCGCCCAGCCTTTGATTCATGCATCACCATTCTACCCCATGTTCTCCATGCCCCTTTGGGCAACTGAGCTCCGAGGTGAACAGGAAACATCTGGTCCTCACATCTCGTTTCTGTCTCCCCTAGCATGGAGAGGACTCCACCCATAAGAGCCGTATATATAGAACAATGCGCTTGTAAACTCGTCTCGTCTTCTTCTTCTCCACACCAGTCTTTCTTTCTGTGTCTTGACGTTCTTTTCTGACCTCTTTGCTTTCGAGATACGTGTGTCTCAAGCTTCTTTCGTTCCTTTTATATACATCGCCTTCTCCGGTTTCATTCCTTTAGCCCTGGAGGCATAACATTCCTTACCTGTGACATTTGTTCTCGTCCACTCCTTTAGAATTCAGTATCAAAGACACATATTACAGTTTCGATCAGTTCCACTCCGACTTACACGATGCTCAACTTCATTCCCATCATCGCAGGCCTCGCCTCTCTGGTCTCAGCTACCAGCGCTCCAACACGCCCCGATCTCAAGCTCATCTGGAAAGACGAGTTCACCGGGTGTCAAGGCTGCTCACCCAAGACGAACAACTGGAACACTGCTCTCAACATCAACTCCAACAACGAACTCCAGACGTACTCCACCTCCAACAAGAACATCCAACTCTCCGGCGGTGACACCCTCCAGCTCGTTCCCTGGAAGGATGGGAAGGGCGAGTGGACTTCTGGACGTCTCGAGTCCAAGAAGTCTTTTCATGCAGACAAGAACAAAGCTCTTCGCGTAGAGGCTAGTATTCGCATGGGTGATTCAGCTCGTAAGCAGGGTATCTGGCCTGCCTTTTGGATGCTCGGCGATGCACTCCGCCACGGAACTGGATGGCCTCTTTGCGGCGAGATCGACATCTTCGAGAGAGTTAACGGCGACTTGACTGGTTTCGGTACTGTTCACTGTGGTCATGAGGGCGGTGGCCCCTGCAATGAGCCCGAGGGTCTTGGACAGCGGGTTACCATTCCGGATAACGAGTTTCATGCTTGGTCTGTGGTTATCGACCGACGGGCCAGCAGCTGGCAGGATGAGAAGATCACTTGGCTGCTCGATGGAGCGCCTTTCCACAGCATCACGGGCAAGACACTCAACGATGAGGGAACTTGGGCTACTCTGGCTCATTCTCCAATGTACATTCTCCTCAACGTTGCTGTTGGCGGAACCTGGCCTGTATGTTCTAACCATTATTCGTGTCTCAAGGGGTCAGAAAACTAATCATTTATGCAGGGCAACCCTAACAAGGCCACCGAAGCCGGCTACAAGAACATGATGGAGGTTGCCTACGTCGCCGTCTACGAAACCACAAACTAGCTACCCAAAACTTGTTACAAACTTCTTCTGCCAGCTCTTGTCTGGCACTTTCTTCATTTTCTTGTCACCCCCATTTATGTGAGGGTGAACGACTATCGAGTGTCTTTGAGACTGGTCTCTCTGTTCGCCTCGACGGTCATTTGCTGGATTGAACCCAGCTTTGTCTTGTTTCCAGTTCCGCTGTCTGATGACTTGTGGATACTCAAGTTTCAACATACCTACAGTGGATCAATTAGATAGGTATCTAGATATAAAAACAAGACTCACGACGTTACGACACAAACTTACCCCCCAACTCAACAATGTGACCTGTGCTTTGAGACTGAATTAGACAATATTCTACAGTCATGTAAGTTCTGTAACATATTTATTGCTCTTGAGGTATTTACTCTAGTAGTTGGTACGATGAGCATCCTGAAAACAAGCTTTTGGGGGGATTGGTCGATGGGTTCCAGTGGCATGAAAGCCACATCCATATGTAAGGCCCCGTTTCCATGGAATAGTAGGGAACTGGATACCACCCAGGGAGCAAGAAAACTTCTTATATTGCCGGAGCACTGCAGTTAACTGGTCTCAAGCCTTGCTAAGATAAACTAAACTTGTCTTAAGTTTTCGTCCTACTTGAGGGTCCTTTGTTTCTTGCCTTCCTCAGCTCCCTTTGGAGGAATGGATAGCGGCAAAAAGATCAACCTGATAATACCTTGTTATTCTTGTCATCGTCAGAGGTGAACGGGGCAACACTCGATGCTTAATCAAATCTGCAACTTGTTCACTCTTTCGCTTGAAGGGACGTTATGGAGGAAACTGTGTCAATATTGAACAAGCCTGCCAAGTCTTATAGCCAGTTGTCGCTGACAAGAGGCTATCTATGTGTCTAAATATATACAATGAAGATCTAATATGTACAACAAGGGTCGAACACCTGGTCCAGGATGCCATGCTATACAACGACAAGCCTGCTCATGAGAGGATCCCTTCTGAGACGTTTTATGGTCTCTCCCACAACACCGATGGATCTACCATTTAGTTGGGGACGCATTGGGAGTAGTACTCGTTCTGCTTGATACACTTGCTTCCAGTAGCGCAAGCGAGGTTGCCGTTGGGATAAGCGGACTTGGAACCACCACACTGGTAATAAGCAGGGACAACGGAGGCCTTGGCGGTAGCGTCAGTCTTGGCCGGGCAGCTTCCTCGGGTTTTGGTTCCACGGACCTTCTGGGTTGTCTTGGGCTTGTTGACAGGTTGAGCGGGCTTGGTGGCAGCAGGCTTGGTGGCAGCAGGCTTGGTGGCGACAGGCTTATCGGTCTCGGGCTTCACAGCAGGCTTGGTAGAGGAGGGCTTCTCAGCGGGCTTAGTGGGCTCGGGCTGAGTGGCAGTCTTGGTGGAGGACTTCTGGACAACAGGAGCGGAATCCTTGGTCTTCTGGGGCTGAGCGGCAGCAGAAACGGATGTGGTCTTCTTAGCGGAGCTGGAGGCCTGGGGCTTGCTGGCCGAGGTATCACCCTTGAAAGCAGGGAAGCTGGAGTCGTCATCACGCTTGCATCCACTGATGTCGAGGAGAGCCTTGGGGCACTGGACCTGCTCGAAGGTGAAGTCAGGGTTGTCGGCGTTCTCGAACCAGTCGAATCGCCAGTGGCAGCCGTCCTTGAGAAGCTCGGGGAAACTATCACACTCGCTTCGGGAGGAGATACCGCCGTACTGAGCACCGCCGAGGGCCTTGCCGAACTCAGAGGTGCAGCCGTCGAAGATACCGACACCACCGCCGGGCATCATGAGATCGAAGTGGTTGTCGCCAAGATCACCTCCAGTGTTGGTGGACTGGACGATCATCTTCTTGCCCTTGACGGGGCCAGTAGTGAAGGTCAAACTAGAAAGAGTCAGCGTGTTGTGAGACATAAGTTAATAAAAAGACTGACGCATAGCAAGCACAGCACCAGCTGGCCTCGGAGCCACCGGAGATCTTGGTAGCAGCGAAACCATAGGCAAGCTCGTCGTTGACAGCCCAGGGAGAGTAGTTGGTGCAAGCATAAGCAGAACCACCGCCCTCACAACCGTTGACGGCGTTGGTGTTGGAGATGGGGTTGTCGTTCTTGTCACAAGTCAAAGCAGGGGCGTTGACAGCAGCCTTTCCACTCCAAGAGCAAGAAGGCTTGCAGCAATCCCAGTATCGAGTAGAGTGACCGCTTCCAGAAGCAGCACTCACGGCGAGAGGGCCGGCCAGGGCGAGAAGAGTGTAAGATCGCATTGTTGCAAAAGTTGGGTTGTTTAAAGAGTGACTGTTTTGAAAGAGAGTGTATGTAATTCTAAAGAATGAATGAAGTGAATGAATGAATGAGAAGGCAGTGCTCGAGTGTCCAGCAACCAGAACATCGGGACGCAGACCTCATCTTATATACAACCGCCCAACCCTCAGTCCCGCGCAAACCCAACTCCCGCGTATTCAGCCTATGCTGCGCCGTGAGCAGTCAGATATCATGAGCACATTTGCGTCCAAGTGGTCAGTTAGTCTAAATCAAACTAGCGCAGGTACAAATTCAAGGATCACCAAAAGTCAAGATGACAAGCTGATGGTGGTGCAATGATTGGACCCAGTCAGCATATCGGGAACGGGAAACAGATCCTCCACTAATAAGACGTCTAGGAGCTGGTCTGACGGACAAGGGACGGCAAGGCTGGACCGAACGAGTGAGAAATGAAGTCTAGGAGACTTTGGTTTCAGGAACAGCTATGGGGAAATTGACAACGGTTTTCGGCCGTGTCTCCCGAGATTGGGCCCGAGTGGCAGGGATAGAGATTGAAGCAGACAAAGGCGATGGTTCTAGAAGTGGTAAAGACTGGCTGCATGATACAGGTGGTTAATAAGAAGCGATGCCGTTTATACCGTAGACGCTGGAAATGAGATGAGAAATAATCCTTCTAGAATCCTCTGGTGGTTTAGCGCTGGGGGGAGGCTGTTGGTGACATGGTGTAAGTGGCCCCTGGGATATGGGTGATGGGTGAGCTACTGTAGCGTTGCCGGATGGAACGTTGATGCGAATCGTGCGCCAAGAGGTGAAACAGATAGACTTTGAGATGGCGGATGCGACGGATCGTCGGCACTTTTAAGCACTTATTATGAAGCCGCGATGGCTTCAAGTTGCGGTGCAGTCAAAGTATGTAAGGGGTCTATTTATCTTAGCTCCGGGGTCAAGATTGATTAGGACTAATGTATAAATACTAAGGGTGGTGGAAGAGCATATGCCGGTATGCTTCTTGGATTCCAGTCTATGTGAGTTCGCAACGAGGTTCTTATTGACTCTACTGGGAGTACCATAAGCTTAGTGCATGAGTTTATCTGTCTAGAGTGAACTCTATGTTGTCGTAGTGCTAACACTACAGTCTCAACTTTATTTTTCTCAATGTTGGACCTGGTTGTGCACTCAGTATTCTGGTTGCTTATCAGACGACTCACCCTGCTCGCGGAGATTAATCTCGCAGTTACCAACAAGTTATCACGAAGGTTACCGTAGTTGAGCTGATACTGAGACCAATATTTGAACTGAATAATGCCGCAAAATGTGTAACTTCTCCTTCTGTTCTTGCACAATGGAATGGTAGAGTTGGTTCGAGAGAATATGAGCTGTTTTGGCCAAGATCTGCTTACCCTAGACTGTCGGAACGAAGATTGTCTTTTTGTCAAATCGAGCATGGATTAAAAGTTGACTGAAACTCAGCCACAGATTATGGGTCTTGGACGCCACACATCACCCGCCCTGGACCCTGGACCACACAGGATTATTCATCAACGTGGCGTTCTTTTCCTGACCTAACCACATCAGAATTAGCGCATTCTGGGCGCGTCTCGTCGCCTCAACCTCAGGCTCCTGAATGCTTAGTGAGGATTCATTGTAACAAATTCATCACCTCTCCACCACGACCCTTCACCTCGCGCATTCTTCAACATCGCTCTATCTCCTGGCTTGAGATTCCTGTCGACCTGTCCAACTCATCGGCAGATGCTCACGGGGTGCATCAGGCGCCAGGTCCAAAACTGACCGCCCTGACTTCGCTGTCGTAGCTCCTTTGTCCTTCTTTGAATAATTTCGACGCAACTGCCTAACGGGCGCAATCCATCGATTCGAGCAGCAATATCTTGTCGCTAACCTCTTAATACCCCGAGAACTCGATCACTGTATTTATAGCGACAAATACCGACACCATGGACGACTACGAGAACGAATCCGACTACGATTATGGCTACGATGAGGGCATCACCCCCGAGGATTGTTGGACCGTAATCTCGTCCTTCTTCGAGACAAAGGGCCTGGCATCGCAACAGACCGACTCCTTTGACGAGTTCACCCAGACAATGGTGCAGGATCTCGTCAACGAGTACTCCACCATCACCCTCGACCAGCACAACCCTCCTGCGCCTCCTGGAGTCAACATCGCTTTGCGACGATATGAGATCAAGTTTGGGAGCGTCATGGTGTCACGTCCCTCTATGAGCGAGACTGATGGAACTGTGACCAACCTCCTACCTTACGAATGTCGTGACCGCAACCTCACCTACGCCGCGCCGACCTACCTCAAGATCACCAAGAAGGTCTCCGTCGCAGTCGACAAGGAGGTCCCTTTGCACGAGATGGACGACGAGCAGCAGGCCGAGTACAAGCGAACCGGCGAAAACCCCACAAAGCTGGTTTGGGAAGTCGAGGAGGATGCTGGAAGCATAAAAGCTGAGGATGAGCCCTCGGAGATGATCTTTATCGGAAAGATGCCCATCATGGTCAAGTCCAAGATTTGCCATCTGAGCAGCCATTCTGACGAAGACCTCTTCATGCTCAACGAATGTCCTTATGATCAGGGCGGTTACTTCGTTATCAACGGTAGTGAGAAGGTCCTGATCGCCCAGGAACGTTCTGCCGCCAACATCGTTCAAGTCTTCAAGAAGGCCCAGCCTAGTCCTTTCACCTACACTGCTGAAATCCGCAGTGCTCTTGAGAAGGGCTCTCGTCTTATCTCTAGTCTTACGATGAAGCTCTACGGCAAGGGAGACTCTGCACGAGGTGGCTTTGGCCAGACTATCCAGGCTACCCTGCCTTTTGTCAAGGCAGATCTCCCTGTCGCCATCGTCTTCCGAGCTCTTGGTGTTGTGTCTGATGAGGATATTTTGAACCACATTTGCTACGATCGCAACGACAGCCAGATGCTGGAAATGCTTCGCCCTTGTATTGAGGAGGCTTTCTGTGTCCAGGACCGAGAAGTTGCTCTCGACTTTATCGGAAAGCGTGGAAACAGAGACCAGGCTAGTCTCGGTCGTGAGAAGCGTGTTCGAGTTGCAAAGGATATTCTCCAAAAAGAGACCCTTCCTCACATCTCCCAGTCAGAGGGTAGTGAGACACGTAAGGCCTTCTTTTTGGGTTACATGGTGCACAAGCTTCTCCAATGTGCTCTTGGACGTCGTGAGCCCGATGATCGTGATCACTTTGGCAAGAAGCGACTTGATCTGGCTGGTCCTCTGCTGGCGAAGCTCTTCCGTGGTATCATTCGAAGGATAAACACTGAGCTCTCCAACTACCTCAAGCGATGTGTTGAGAGCAACCGAAACTTCAACCTGACTGTCGCCATCAAGCCATCAACGCTTTCCAATGGTCTCAAGTACTCTTTGGCCACTGGTAACTGGGGTGATCAGAAGAAGGCAGCAAGCTCGACAGCTGGTGTCTCTCAGGTGTTGAACAGATACACCTTTGCTTCTACTCTTTCACATTTGCGCCGAACCAATACTCCCATTGGACGAGATGGTAAATTGGCCAAGCCTCGACAGCTTCACAATACTCATTGGGGCTTGGTGTGTCCCGCCGAAACACCTGAGGGTCAAGCTTGTGGTCTGGTCAAGAACTTGTCTCTGATGTGTTATGTCAGTGTCGGCTCTCCAGCCGAACCTCTTATTGAATTCATGATCAACAGAGGTATGGAAGTCGTTGAGGAGTACGAACCGACAAGATATCCCCACGCCACAAAGATTTTTGTCAACGGTAGCTGGGTTGGTGTTCACGCCGACCCCAAGCATCTCGTGAATCAGGTTTTGGATACAAGACGAAAGTCGTACGTTCAGTTCGAAGTATCACTTGTTCGTGATATTCGAGACCGTGAATTCAAGATCTTCTCAGATGCTGGTCGTGTCATGAGACCCGTCTTCACAGTCCATCAGGAGGATGACTACGAGAACAACATCACCAAAGGACAACTAGTGTTGACAAAGGAACATGTCAATAGGCTAGCCCAAGAGCAGGCAGAGCCACCTGCCGACCCCGCGGACAAGTTTGGATGGGACGGTTTGATTCGCGAAGGAGCTGTCGAGTATCTCGACGCTGAGGAAGAAGAGACAGCCATGATTTGCATGACGCCAGAGGATCTCGAACTTTACCGTGAACAGAAGAATGATGAAGCTACACTCACGGAAGAAGAGAAACGGGCCAAGGCAGAGGCAGAGAAGAGGGAACAGGAGGAGGATCGCAACAAGCGATTGAAGACAAAGGTCAACCCCACAACTCACATGTACACACATTGCGAGATTCACCCCAGTATGATTCTCGGTATTTGTGCCAGTATCATTCCTTTCCCCGATCACAACCAGGTATGTATTTCCTATGATCAAATGAACCCAACTAACAGCAACAGTCTCCTCGTAACACCTACCAATCTGCTATGGGTAAACAAGCCATGGGTTTCTTCTTGACAAATTACTCTCGCCGCATGGACACCATGGCCAACATTCTCTACTACCCTCAAAAGCCTCTCGCCACTACCCGATCCATGGAGTTCCTCAAGTTCCGCGAATTGCCAGCTGGTCAAAATGCCATTGTCGCAATTGCTTGCTACTCAGGTTACAACCAGGAAGATTCCGTCATTATGAACCAGAGTAGTATTGATCGAGGTCTGTTCCGAAGTCTGTTCTTCCGATCGTACTCAGATCAAGAGAAGAAGGTCGGTCTCAACTACACTGAAATCTTTGAGAAGCCTTTCCAGCAGACAACACTTCGCATGAAGCATGGAACATACGACAAGCTTGACGAGGATGGTATCGTCGCGCCTGGTGTCCGTGTGTCAGGTGAAGATATCATTATCGGCAAGACTGCACCCATCGACCAAGAAAACCAGGACCTTGGCACAAGAACTCAGTCGCATCAGCGTCGTGATATCTCGACACCACTGCGAAGTACTGAGAACGGTATCGTTGATCAAGTCATTCTGACAGTCAACGCCGATAACGTCAAGTATGTCAAGGTTCGAGTGCGAACCACCAAGATTCCTCAAATTGGTGATAAGTTTGCTTCTCGTCACGGTCAGAAGGGTACAATTGGTGTTACATATCGACAGGAGGATATGCCTTTCAGCCGAGAAGGTCTTACTCCTGATATTATTATCAACCCTCACGCCATTCCGTCGCGAATGACAATTGCCCATTTGATTGAGTGTCTTCTTAGCAAGGTTTCGACACTGGAAGGTATGGAGGGTGACGCTACACCATTCACTGATGTCACAGTCGATTCAGTCTCAGAACTTCTGAGAAAGCATGGTTACCAATCTCGAGGTTTCGAGGTCATGTACAATGGCCACACTGGACGAAAGCTGCGTGCCCAGGTGTTCTTCGGACCTACCTACTACCAGCGTCTTCGTCACATGGTAGACGACAAGATTCACGCTCGTGCTCGTGGTCCAGTCCAGATCATGACCCGACAACCTGTCGAGGGTCGTGCTCGTGATGGTGGTCTCCGATTCGGAGAAATGGAACGTGATTGTATGATTGCTCACGGTGCCGCTGCTTTCCTGAAGGAGCGTCTGTTTGAAGTGTCGGATGCTTTCCGTGTCCACGTCTGCGAGATTTGTGGACTCATGACACCAATTGCGTAAGTCATCCCTGCAAATACTGATGAATAAGAGCTAACATTGTCTCAGAAACCTTTCCAAACAGTCGTTCGAATGCCGACCTTGCAAGAACAAGACCAAGATCGCGCAAATCCATATTCCCTACGCTGCCAAGCTGCTCTTCCAGGAGCTGCAGGCCATGAACATCGCCGCAAGAATGTTTACCAACAGATCTGGAGTTTCTAACCGATAGTTTAGATTGCTTACGAAAAAAAGATTGACGATGCATAAAATATTGGAGAGAGGGAAAGCTTTGGCAGCGCTGCAAGACAGGATCAGCTTGCCTGAGCTTTGTAATGTTTTGGGGAGGTTCATCATGTATAAAATAGCCAATTCGTTAGGAAACATAGCAAAAAACAACGAAATGCATTGATGCAACAAAAAATCTTTAATGGCGCCGTAGTCGCTAGAGAGGAGTATGATGATAGTACACGTTTTCCGATTCACTTTTCCCGCCGTTCTTGGTGTTATCGATTCGGTAGATCTTTCTCCGCCGCTGCTATCGAGTCGTGCACTGTTTGCTCGCGCTTGTATTCTGCCTCGAGTTGTTTTTGCAAGTCAAAGTCAAGTTGTCTTTCTCGCTTGATTCGTTGCTGTTCCATATCTCGAACGACGCCCTCGTGCATGGCCTGCGATCAAGGTTAGCTGAGAGTTCTGGGGGATAAATTGGAGGATCAATTGAGCAGTGGGAAACGTACGGCTTGTTCGAACTTTTGCTGGAAGTGTACGGCGACGACTGTGGTGACTGTGAGGAGCGATGTACCCAGTAGGGTGAGCTTTGATGCTCGAGACATGGTGCCTCAACGTCTTCTTCGGGGTCGGGAAGGGTGAGTTCAGTGATCGCTGGGGAGATTAATCGGTTTGCAACAGGTAAGAAAGGCCAATTGACCCGACTAAAGATAATTCTAGTACAATTTATTCTGGGAAAGATTATGATCACGTCGCAAAAGAAGGGACTTTGTCAGCCCATGATGTTTCAAGCGCACAGCGTCTCTGGCGGTTCCCACACGCGCTAAGCGCTGTAGCTCCCCCCAAACAAGTAACGTACCTTACCTAGCGGCACCGAATCAGCTGCCTGAGCTCAACACCCGACGTAATCCTCCATCAAGTGCTTGTATGCAACCATTCGCAACATCAACTCCCATCAACAACGACGCCATCACCAACACCCCTCGAACCTGATAACACGATACTTGTCCCCCACTGAATCGATCGCTTTATCGTCACGTTTGATACTACGACATCATGGTTAGATGCTTCGCGACGAGCAAGGAGGACGATGGCTAATGATTCGTAGTCTGCCCAGAACTCAGCTGGTATTCAACAGCTGCTCAACGTATGCTGCATCGAGCGCTTTTACTGCCATCGAATGGGGAACTAACCTGTGATGCCAGGCTGAGCAAGATGCTTCCAAGATTGTCCAGAAAGGTGCGCTACAACCTCATCTCCCCGCCTTGTTTATAGCTTAACTAACGACACTATCCAGCCCGAGAATGTAAGCGCCATTTCCTCACGAACCGATGAATCACCTATCTAATAGTACCGACCGATAGACCGTACCAAGCGCGTCAGGGAAGCTCGCGATGAGGCCAAGCAAGAGATAGCCGACTACAAGGCTAAGAAGGAAGAAGAATATAAGAAGTTCGAGGCCGAGGTACGATACTTCCATCCAGTCCATCTGCGCGAGATACGGTCTACATCAACGATGGAACAATACTGATGGTTGTACAGCACAGCAAGGGCAACGAGCAAGCCGAGGCCGAGGCCAACCAGGAAGCCGAGAAGCAAATCAAGAGCATCCAGGAGGCTGGCAAGAAGGGACAAGCTCAGGTCATCAAGAACCTCCTCAGCGCCGTCTTCGACGTCAACCCCGTCCCCCCCACCAAGTCCTGAACGACGGGGAGCACCGCGCACCACATGTTTATAATTACGAGCGTTTCAGCTTGACACAACACAAGAGGAGATGCAAATAGACGAGGAGGATTTGTGTTACAAAGACCAAATTGCGTGGTCCCGCCCTGCTAGCGTTTTTTTCCCTTCCTAAAAGGAAAAACGCTCATCTTGAATTATTAAAGTTATGTTTCTACTGGACAAACTCTACTAGAGTGCTCAACATGTCCCTCAGATCCTGGTTCTCCTCCGTTGTGTCTAGAGCGTCTAGCTGCTCCTTTAGCGTACGGCCGATTACGGAGACCTTTTCGTCGCGCTCGGCGAGGATTTGCCTGATCTTGCGTGCTGCTCCTGTGTCTTCTGCTACTAACCAAGCGAGAACTGTATCGATAGTCTGTAGTGTGAAGAGACCAGCGTCGATTCTCCGGGATAGCCATTCTAGCTCTGCCGCTTCACGGTCATCTTCTGAAGTAGTCGCTTTCTCAGTATCGTTTTGCTGCTCTGCTAGTGAGATGCGAGCGACGTAGTCTCGTCGGAATTTGACGAGTTTAGAGATCTTTTCGTAGTCCTTTTCCACAAACTTGGCTAGTGTTCGTATCCTCTCCGCGGAATTAGCTGGTAGAAGACGTAGCATTGAGGCGAAGATCTCAACGAGGTGTTCTGCTAAGCGATGATCTTGCGTCTTCATGAAGAGTGTGAAAAGACCCTTGAGACCACCAGCCTCGACGATCTTTTGACAGACGTCTACACCAGCGATACCGCCTGCAGCGTGGTTAAGGAGGCGGAGAGCAGGTGGTTTACTCTTCTTTCCCTCTTTGAGCATGATAAGACAGAGCTCTACACCCTCTGCGTCGATGAATTTTGCCTTTCCTGCAGCTTCATCTGCTAGGCATGTCAGGGATGCGAATATGTTCTCCATGTACTCTTCTTCATCGCCGCCCTTGTCAGGATCGCGTCGTCGGTAGGGGGCGATAAGCTGAAGGAGCAAGTCGACCGCATCGAGGCTTATGAGTTTAGTACGGTTTGCGACGGACATTTGGGCGAGGATGGCCAATATTTCTGCAGCGTATTGCTTGTTTTGGGAGACGGTGTCTTCCTTTCGTTGGATGCGTTGGAGAAGCCATTGTAGGAGCTTCTCATCCTCTCCTACGCGCTCAGCGACTGATTGTCGGGAGCACAAGTTCTCGATGAGTCCTAGGGCATGGTAGATACCGTTACGATCCGATTCATCATCCTCGTTCAAGCGGGAGAAGTTGGAGACCAGCAAGCTGAGGAGATCTGCCTCCATCATGGCATCTACCAGCACGTTCCACTGCTCATCCTCCGCCGCGACATCTTCGTCTGTCAACTCGCCCATAATCTCGATCGCATTGATAGCAATATCAGTATTCTCGTGCGCCAGCAGCCCGACAACACTGGCTACGCATTCTAGCTTGACGAACTCGGGGTACAGCTCCGGATGTTCAGACAGCAGCGACAGCCCCTTGATGTCGGCGTCCAGATCAGCCTCACTGCCAATAAACTTCTGCGGCTGATCCTCAAACTTGGCGCGAAGCTCGGCATTCTTGTTGATGTGTCTCTCCAGATTGGTTAGTGTTTTTCGCAACCATGCTGCATCGATCTTTTCAGGCGCTCGGCCAGCGTCGGCCTCCTCTACGTAATCGAGGATCTCTGATTCTTGTTTCGTGATGCCACCGCCGAAGAAGCGACCTTCGTCATCGTCGGGAGGTAGGTCGGGACCGAAGTCTTCGTCGTCGGCGGGGGGAGGCGCTGGGCCAGCTTCCATGTCTTCGTCTTCGTCTGGCGCATCGTTGACTTGGGCGTGGCGATTCGAGCCGTTGGTGTTTATCTTTGCTGATTTGTAGATTTCATCTAGAGATTGTAAGTGACATTTCGAGACAAGGAATGTTTGGTTGGGGCTTACTTGGATCTCGAATGGGATCAAGCTTGCGCTTCCCTGAGATGCCTGAGCTCTAGAATTTGTTAGACGGTATTATTGAACTTGGAGATTGAAGTAAACAAACCTTGAAAATATCATCAACGCTCGCCATGGCAAGAAACAATTGGGATACGGAGCGAAAGAAATATCAGAAGCGTTTTTGATACTAGTAGTGATCAAATATTCCGTTCGCGATCGGCGATAGCTTTCAGCGACGCGCTCAAGCTGATGATGTCTGAAGTCGGTTACAATTATTACATAAGGCAGCGAAACGCGCTAAAACTGAAGCACGACAGCGTGGTCCAGGGGGTCCAGGGAGATTCCGCACAGTGCTCCCGCTAAAGCAAGGGCCTCAGGGGGCAAGAAAACACCGAACCTTGGTGTAAGGTGTTAAAATAAACTGAGCAAAGATTTACTCAAGCTTGGGCTAAACTTACCTAAATATTTTCATCACCTAGAAGTAAAGTCCTGAGTTTTCTTCCCTCCTTTGCAAGCCTCAGGGTCAGACACGCGGCACACACAGGCCAGACAGGACACCTAGGATCAGCCGATACTATGGAATACTTGGCCGAAGGGCTGGGGTAGGGCGATGCACAGGTCAACTGCCGGTCACTCGGCATAATGCGCTATCTTGTCACAGATTAGAGACAAGAGGAACATGCGCATCCCTACAGTACCAGTACCTTTAGCTTCCGATGCCTCCAAACCACCAACCAAAACCCCGAGATGCAGGTACGGCTCGTCCCCTGACATGGATGGGCTGGGTTATCTGTTCCCTGAGCTGGGCTGACTGGTCGGTCTGTCTTCTGGCACGAACTTGAGTTGTTTAATGTTTGACTTGTGTGTCTTTTTTAACTTCTACAACATCCCCTTTTTGTTTCGACAGCGAGTGTTGCATTTTTGCATTGCGAATACGAACGATAGAGAGAGATAGAGCGACATGAGAATGCGAATGGAATCTGCGACGATATTCAACTTGGGATCTACAACTTTTTACGACCCGACGAGCAAACCTACTTGTTCTGTTCTGAACCTGAACTAAGTTAATTGCGCCGGAAACGGATCCACGACACCCGCCCGACCTCTCACTGAAGCACGAGTCTGTCACTGCTGAGGTGCTGCTGCCAATCGCGAGGTGAGGGTGGAAAAGGCCCGGGCTTCCACTAACCTCCACTAACCTAAGCCTTAGCAGTCCAAGGTCCCCTAAAATCGCCTACGACTGGAGTACAAGGGAAAGGGGGGAAATTGTTGGCTTTTTGGTGAGGATCCAGTAGAATCGATCGCTGGACTGGATCGGATTGGATTGCATTCGTTCGTCTTGGCTTGTTTGGCTCTCTTTTAGAAGATCGATTTTCATTTTCAAAGAGGATGCACGACGGTCAGATCTCGTCTCCTCCTCGTCAATTTCTCAATCACAATCACAATCACCACCACCACAACCAACGTCCGAGCGCGTCTCCTTCTTCTGCTGTTACCGCTACAGTCCCGCCGCCTTGGGCTTTGCCTGCCTATGCGTCCTCCGCTTCCGTAACGACCGACTCTAGACCAGCGACTGCGACTGGCAGATCCCATTATTATCCTCATCGCGACCCGTCGAGATCTGCGTTCTCGCCCTCGGCCTCTCCCTCGCTAAACGCCCATCCTCATCACAAGGGCCCGGGTCCCCGTCTGCCACGAACTTCCTCACTTCTCCCTCCGCCCCATATCGAACCTTCGCCGAGAGCTGTAACTTTCCAGAGATCGGATCGCTTATCGCCCACTCCCACTCCCACGCCCACGCCTGGCAGCAGCAGCAACGGGAACGGGAACAGCAACGGAATCCCCCACAACGCCGCCGAGAGCTCATGGTTATTGAATCGTCTCTCGTCTTCGACTGTGTCCACGAATTTCAGTCGTGTTTCGGCGCTACCCCCCCGCGCCAACCATACCAATTCGCGACTCGGTAAAAGCCCCAGTATCGATGCGACCACTTTCATTGACAACTCTCCACCGCCTTCCAAACCATCCCCTCGGAAACTCCAGAAGAATCACCGTCCAAGTACATCTGTCTCCAACCCCGACACCTTCATTTTTAGGCCATCAGAGGAACGAACCCAGCTACCGCAATCCCTGCCGCTAATCGTAACATTATCGCCCTTGGAGGCGCCCGCTGCGCTAAGCGATATACTCAACGTCAAATCCGAAGGGGCTGGCCCTGGCTCTGGTACGAGTGAGCCTGGGCGATCATTAGGCGCCCGCCAGGAGGGACAGTCCCTGAAGCAATCCGACAATTCAGACTCTCCAGCGCGATCCGTTACTTCAACGCCGGGCAGTGCACGCTCAATGGCTGCATACCGACCCAATATGCAGTATGATCAGGACCAAGAGGCTTACCCGCCTCAAAGAGGGCACTCCAGGAGTCGATCTGGAAAAGGAAGCAATGATAAGGGGCGCGCCAAACCGCCATCTCAAAAGGCCATGTTACATCGTGCCTTGCAGAAGGCGAATACAGCGGTCCAGTTGGATAATGCACAGAATTTTAAGGGCGCACGAGAAGCTTATGCGGAGGCTTGCGATCTCCTGCAGCAGGTGCTACAAAAGACAACTGCCGATGAGGATAAACGCAAGCTGGAAGCAATTGTAAGAACATGCCTAGTTATTGATGTCCCATACTAACTTGTATAGCGACGAACTTATACGAGTCGAATCGATGAGTTAGATCAAATGGCACCCTGGCAAGAAGAGGAGACCAAGGCGCTGCCCGCACGCCCTGAGAGTTTAGCACAGCATTCCGAGTCCGAGTCTGTATTACGATTGGATGATGATGATGATGATGAACCTAATGATACCGCTGTCTTTGACACCGCTACAGCTGCCAGAATAGATAGTCACAGCCTTCAACCTCGAATTGTCAATTCACCGCCACGAGAGGATAGCCAAGGCTATAAGAGACGGAGCGCCCAGAACAAGCCGAAACCTATCGTTACAAGTCTTGCACCCGAGCCTGGACTTCTTCAATCGTCCTTTTCACGATCACCAGTTCGACTTCGCACTCCTGAGCATTTCCTCCCGCAACGGCCCGCGGACCAATACATGCCAGCTCCGCTCTCCCCCAGACGCCCACTATCTCCAGCAAAAGAAGTCCATGAGATGGACGAGCCCGTGCGAACCGATTTCTCCATGAGCCATGACCAGCAGAACGACCATGCGCAAGAGCAGAACGTGCCGCAAACGCATTTCCGGGAAGACAGCATGAACTCTTGGTTGGATCCCATTGACGAATCAGGAGGCTCAACTGCATCATCTGTTCATTCGCGCACTTCGTCGCTTGGTTTCCGAAGGAAGCACATTCGGGGCGTTAGTGGAGAAACCGAAGCTGAATTCGATACCGCGTTGGACGCAGCTATTGAGGCCGCCTATGATGATGGGTATGAGCCAATGAGTCCAATGGACCACAGACGAATGGTGTCAGTGGACGCTGGCGAGGAAGTAGTAGCCAATGCTATGCGCAAGGTTGAGCTTGCTCGTCAAAAAGTCAGAGAGACTGAGCAAGAACTTTATGAGATGGAGAGGGATAGCCGTTCTCAACAGCAGCAATACCAGTCTTATGAGTACCAAGGAACGCCCAACGACTTTTATAACGATAACTCATCCGACGAAGAAGAGAGGATTTTGGATGAGATTGCTCGAGATTACGGTCTCGAATCATATAGACATCGCCCACCACCACCTCGAGAGTCTGACTCTAGCGGCGTAACTTCACGTACATGGCACAGCTCACAAGGATCGAATCCGCCAACGGGAGCTACTTCACTCTCTACCGTTACAGAGCTACCACCACCTTTGACGCATCTTACACAGGGCCCAGCTGCCCCTCCACCTACACAGTCTTTACCTGAACTACCTCAACGACCTGGATCATCCGCACAAAGTGTACGAAATAGACGTCTTTCAGGACAGAACCCGAAACAACTAAAGATTGAAACCTCCAAGCTGGCTCTTCCTATGCAGAGTTATGCCGATGCCAACCAGGCTAAGTCTGCTCCTCTAAGCAGTCAGAACGTTGACGCCACAGTTGAGCCGGATACGAAGGCCGCGAGTGCGAATCATAGACAACCCTCACCACCGTTGTTCGAAGCCAGCCCGACGGATATGACAGGATCTCGACCTACACCATCGCCGTTTGGACAGTTGGGCTCAGAGAAGGGCGATGACGACATCACCGGCTCTCCCAATACGCGAAAATTGAGGAAGAACTTTTCGTCCTCGAGTCTTCGAAGTATGAAGAGTCGCAACATGTCATTGACACATCTGGAAGAAGGCTCGGATTTGTCTCCTGGAACCCCAGGAAGCAATCCCTTTGGATCTCTCAATGCTCCGTCAGTCCCAGCTCTGCCTACACCTCTTGCCACGAGCTTCCGTGATCGATCGGAAACAAATGCGGCTGGGCTGTCATTGTTTGACGACCACTTCTACTCTCCGACAAGCCCTGGGTCGCCTAATCCGCTCATCTCCGACCCTCCAGCTCCCCTTGAGCCTTGTCCTACTGATTTCATGCTGCGACCTTTCTGGCTGATGCGATGTCTTTACCAGACATTGGCCCATCCACGTGGCGGTTACATCAGCAGCAAACTCTTTGTTTCTAGAGATGTTTGGAGGGTGAAGGGAGTGAAGCTCAAGAACATCGAGGACAAGGTGGCAAACTGCGATTTCCTCACAGCTGCTTTACTCAAGATCGCGAGAGTGGATACTTATGATGCTGATGCAGTCTTGGAAGAGATGCAATCCCTGGAGGGCATTCTCGAACAAGTCCAAACAGCATTGAGTCGCAAACTTGGCAATGAAGTTGGCGTCCATGGATCTGGAGCACTGTTCAAGGACGCATCCACCGGCGATGGAGATGCAGCTGCTGGCGTGCCGCGATCAGCGAGTGTTTCTGGGAAATCCTCCTTCTCATGGCGACGCCTTCGTTCGAAGAACTCTGCAGTCGGACTTGGTGGCTCTTACATGAGCCGTGTTAACACGGAAACGTCTAAGGATATACCCAGCATTGCCAGCCTGCCAATGACACCTACCCCAACGAATCGTCCCCCCAAGCGGGATCTGGCACAGGTCCAATTCACAGGTCCGAACGCGATGTACATGAGCTCATTGGCACGCCTGTTTGATGCAGCTCAAGCTATTGGTAAGTTCACTACCCCCAGAGTATACTTCGTATGCCAACGAGAATTAGATCAAATAGCCAGACAAGTCGAGGATCCTGGATTGCGACACGCCGACAAGACACAAGTTGGTCTTGAGCTATGCACACGACATGCAGCGGAGTTCTTTGGGTTCTACGTGTGTAGATTTGTTCTGTCAGATCTGGGATTGTTGCTAGACAAATATCTCAAGCGTGGCAGTGAATGGGTTCTCACATGATTGGGATGATAGATGAATTGGACTCCGTATGAAGCACTTGGACCAAAGAGATGGATGAACCTTGGGATGCAGAAGGATGAAACTTGGAACGATGGAGACGGAACGAACTTGGAACTTTTTGGAATGGGAATGAAATGGGATGGAACGAATGGGTCGTTATAATGCATGGGCAAGGCGTGATGCATTCGGTTTTCTTCTTGGCCAACCAAGTACTTAGATGTATCCCGCGTGACGGGAAAAAGGCTCGATACCCAAGCGATCTATATGTTTCACTGTTGAAGTTGAGTTTTATGAAATGGGATTGGATGAATAGCATTGTGATGGTTCCATTGAGGTGTGCCTTGAGAGGCAGGTATACAACAATGATGATGTTTACAGTTGGTGTTTTGTGTGCAGTGCACTATGGCTTGTGTTTGAGTAGGGAGTTTGTTTATGGTTAAGTAGACTTAACCTTACTTTCAAGTCTATGAGTTCTGTGCTAAACATTATAAAAAGGAACAATTATGAGTGTAATTCCATTCTCCATTGAACCCACCATCTTAAGATGCCATCCGGTAATATCGCGGGAATACAATGCGGGACGACAGGGATACGTACCTCCACCAGAAGGATTTCGTGCATCACGGGGAAATCTTCAATCTCGAATTGCGCCTCAACAACTCCACCACTAACTCCTCCTCAGCCATTGAATTGGCCTGAAATCACCGCCTACCACAAATCCTTGGCCAAATGCGCCCTAGAAAAGTCTAGATGAGCCTGGCTTGGAGCGCTGGCCGTGCCTGGAGTCGGCAATGCCTCTCACAAGCGCTCACACCGAGGATATACGCAAACCTGCGTCGATACGCCACGAAGCCTACACCCGCTGAGCTCGAAGCCCGAATCGCTGCCATCCCCATCGAGAGATATCGTAATTTCTGCATCGTGGCGCATATTGACCATGGGAAGAGTACGCTGAGCGATCGGTTGTTGGAGTACACTGGTACGATATCTGCTAGCGATGCGAACAAGCAGATTCTGGATAAGCTGGATGTAGAGCGGGAGAGAGGGATCACCGTCAAGGCGCAGACGTGTACTATGATCCACAAGCACAACGGGCAGGATTATCTGCTTCATCTTGTCGATACGCCTGGGCACGTGGACTTTAGAGCTGAAGTTACGAGATCGTATGCTAGTTGTGGCGGAGCGTTACTTCTCGTTGATGCATCGCAGGGTATTCAGGCACAGACTGTGTCAAACTTTCATCTTGCCTTTGCGCAGGATCTGGCGCTCGTTCCGGTGGTGAACAAGATCGACATGCCAGCTGCAGATGTCCCGCGAGTACTACAACAAATGAAGGATAGTTTTGAGCTCGATCCCAAAGACGCTATTATGCTCAGCGCCAAAACGGGGAAGGGTGTACCGGATGTTTTGCCCGCTGTTATAGAGCGGATTCCTCATCCTGTTGGAGACGAGAAGAAGCCGCTCAAGATGATGTTGGTGGATTCATGGTACGATAACTTCCGCGGTGTAGTGCTGCTGGTGAGGCTATTCGACGGTACGATCAAAGCGGGTGATAGTGTTGTTTCTTTGGGGACGGGGATGAAGTACACTGTTGGACAGGTTGGCATTCAGTATCCGCATGCTATACCGCAAGCGACGCTCAGCGCAGGACAAGTTGGCTACGTGTACTTCAACCCAGGTATGAAGAAGATCCAAGACGCAAAACTGGGCGATACATTCACCTTTGTCGGGTCCGAAGAAAATGTCGAGCCGTATCCTGGTTTCGAGGAGCCCAAGCCCATGGTCTTCGTGGCAGCCTTCCCCACTGACCAGAGCGACTACAGTCGTTTGGCAGATAGTATTGGTCAATTGGTTCTCAACGACAGAAGTGTTACGCTGCAGAAGGATCACTCTGAAGCCCTCGGTGCAGGATGGCGATTAGGCTTCCTGGGAAGTTTGCACTGCTCTGTGTTCCAGGATCGGCTGAGGCAGGAACATGGGAAGAGCGTTATTCTGACGGAGCCGACTGTGCCGTCAAAGATTATATGGCCTGATGGGTCGGAGGAGATAGTGTCGAATCCGGCGCTGTTTCCGGAGACGAGCAATCCCAAAGTGAAGCAGTCACAACTCTTTGAACCGTAAGTCTGTCGGGCCTGTCATATTGAGCGTTACTGACTGTGTTAGATATGTCACTGCTACAATCACCATGCCAGAGGAATATCTCGGTCGTGTGATTGAGCTCTGCGAAGCGAATCGTGGAGAACAGAAGAGTTTGGAGTTCTTCCACACAACGCAGGTTATTCTACAGTATGAGATTCCAACGGCCCAATTAGTCGATGACTTGTTTGGCAAGCTCAAGAGCGTAACGTATGTTTGTATTCTTGGGTGTTTGAGACAGTGCTGATGTGTTTGTAGCAAGGGATACGCGACGCTGGATTATGAAGATGCAGGTTGGCGGGAGAGTAACCTCGTCAAGCTGCAGCTGCTGGTGAACAGACAGCCCGTCGATGCGATTTGTAAGGTCGTTCATTCATCGCAGGTTGATAGGCTTGGGCGACAGTGGGTTACAAAGTTCAAGGAGCATGTTGATCGTCAACATTTCGGTACGTTTTTCCCCTTCACAAGTTCACATGAGGCTTAGTACTGATGCTGTTTACAGAGGTCGTTATCCAAGCTACAGCAGGTAATCGCATCGTAGCGCGAGAAACCATCAAGCCCTTCCGTAAGGATGTGCTTGCAAAGTTACATGCTGCTGATGTATCGAGAAGAAGAAAGCTGCTGGAGAAACAAAAGGAGGGTAGGAAGAGGTTACGCGCTGTGGGTAATGTGATTATCGATCAGTCGGCGTTCCAGAGCTTCATGTCGAGATGAGTGTTGGATAGTGTACTATAGTGTAATATCATGACTGGATGATAGATAAAAGATGAACCGTTCTGTGACTTTAGTCCTAGGTGAAGGCCTTTGACTCAACACCAGTATCGCCCATTACGCCTTCACCTCAGCCTCATACCCCGGATCCTCCTCCGGCAAATCAAGCCCCAGCTCAACAGTCTCTGTAAACGACAACCCCATCCCTCCCGCCTTTGTCTCCTCCCGCTGTTTAATCCCCTGGTCCTCAAAGTCAAAAACACGATAATCACTGTTAAAGAACCAATACCCCGCAACGCCCAATCTCAAGAACCCAGCGTGCGATACCACAAAGATGAGCTTCTCAGGTCTTTTCTTCAGATCCTCTAGGGCGCGCTGACCGCGGGCGAGGATGGATTTCTTGGTGTACCAGTATCGCTCTGCGGATGGGGATGTCTTGTCTGGCCAGAGGGGATCGACGGAGGAGAGGTTCACTTTGGGGAAGGAGGGGGAGATGGAGGGGAGGGGACTTCCTGTGTCACAGGGTTTGGAAGAGTTTTCTGATGCGTGTAAGTGAGGTTGTGAGTGAGGGTGAGAGGGGATTTACCTTGCCAGTCTGCGTTGCCTTCAATCTTGACACCTCGCTCAACAAGCCAGCCCAGCGCAAGCATAGCAGTCTGCATCGTACGCCGCATGGGACTAACGACGATAGCTACATCGTCTACATTATCGATCTTGTCTGAGAATGTAGAGATCAAGTTCTCTCTCAGTTGAGCGCATTGCTCCTCGCCCTTTTCCGTGAGCGGAGGATCCGCCAGTGACCATTCTTGTACATATTGTCAGTCATACTCTAGAGGTTATGTGAAGGGAGACTTATGAGCTACATTGTGAAGAGCCTGAGCGTGGCGAATGAGAACAATCGTAGGAGCCATTGTAACTGTAAGTGATGATGTTGAAGTCAAGTGAAGAGCGGTGATGGGTCCGCTTTCGGAGAGGACGATTGGCCATGACGACTTGAAGTTCAATTGACTTTACAACATGCATACACTCAACAACAACTCCTCAATGGTATTAGGGAATAATAATTAGAGATTTATTATTATAATTACTCGTCTTCTATATCCAATCCAATTGTAAATGTCTATCGCTTAGATTGCCAAAAGAGCTGCGACGCCGATTATCATGCCCATTAGTGATGCGCCCTTTGACGAGGCTGCGTTGTCTGTTGATGACGGCGCTGCGGCGTCTGATGATGCTTCACCGGCTGTGGCTCGACCTGAGGCTGAGGTTGCGTCTGTGGTAGAGCTTGCGTCGGCTGTGGTGGATGCAGCAGCGGTGGTCGAAGCATCTCTTGTTGTTGAGACTGTTGAAGAGTCCTTTGTTGTCGACGCGGCTTCGCTGGTAGACTCAGTCTCCTCCTCCTTTGTACTCGTCTCCTTGGCCGTACTCTTCGCCTTTGTACTCGTCTTGGTTGCAGCCGTCGTAGCAGTAGTAGTTGAGTCCTCCGCAACCCTCTCCTTCACCCACGCCGCAACGTCATCAGTAAACACATCAAAGTAATTAAGATGCGTCTCGACCTCATCGCCCTGTGCACAAATCGGATCCGTCTCAACACAGTAATTCCTGAAAACATCCCCATAACTCGCCAGATTCTCCAACATGCCCGCCGGTCTAGGAAACAAGCCATCCTTCCCCTTGCCAGAGAGCACATTGTACGGCTGATCCTTGGTATGTCGCGTATCGCCAAACACCATCGCAGCAACAATCTTGCTTCCAGGTAGTGTCTTGGGATTCAATCCCTGCAGGTCAGGTTCTACGCAGTTCTGGAAGAACACGCCGCCTCCGCCGCCGAGGATGTCGCCGACGACTTGGCCGCCCTGCGAGTAGCCGCTCACGACGAGTTTAGAGTCTGGGCATCTCTTGTTGTACGCTGTGATCTGCTTGATGCCATTCTTTACACCCTCCGTGACAGAATTGCAGAACGGGTCTTCAAGAGCGTTCTGGAACTGGATGTCTTCATAGTCGCAGCTCTTTAAACCGCTGCAGATAGCACCAGCCAGTTTTCCCTGTCGTCCTGGGTAAGGCTCATTGTTGCCCTTTGCAAGAAAGATGTGTACGTCTTTACAGTCGTCGCGTATGCCAATGGCATTGACTGTAGTAGCAGCGATGAGAAGAAGTGTGGTAGTAGAGCTGTGCATATTGATGATGATGATGAAAGAAAGTAAACAAAAGAATAAGAAAAATATCACGATAAGAGAAGAATAGACACGAACCGAGACAAGGAACAAGGTTGCCGGTCACAGAACCTGTTTCATCAGCTGAACAAGGATCCCCTGAAGACGCCCCGGGTTTTAATCTATCTTCGCCCACAACCACAAAAAATATGGGACGAGACGAGATCGACTTGCGGGCAAATTTGCGCTGCGATAACGGGGCTAATCAGGCTAATCACGACACGTCAAAAAGAAATGGAGACTCGGTTTGTATACTCCATAAACGAGTCTAATTAAATTGGTTTTTTTATCCACTTGAGATGTCATCCAAAGGGACGAACATGATCTGATTCGATGGGGTGGAAAATGTCTCTCAAGCGAGTGTTGACTGAGTCAGTTGAACGAGAAGCGAGGACTAGTGGAAGTCCCGGACCAGCCCTCAGGGAGCAAGAAAACACGACACCTAAGTTTAGGGTGATAAAATAAACTCTACAAAAGGTATCCTAAATCTATACTAAGTTGCCTAAATCTTTTTACCAGTTAGGTTCAAGGTCCCGAGTTTTATTTCCTCCCCTAGCCAGCCCAGCTTCTCACTAGACGATCTGGATCTCGTTTAGCGATCAGAGGGTGTCTTGGATCGTGACTGTTATGCCTAATGGAGATGGACTGACCGTGGCCTCGGGTGAAAAGACACAAGACACTTGGCATTGTCTAGCCAAAGACCCTTCTGAGTTTATACAGAATTGTCAATTGTCTTGTCTTCAAGCTTAACTGTTAAGCTCTGCCACTTACGCTAATCCAGGTAAAGTATCTCGCGATCTGCGATTACGCGTCGTGGCTCGGATGGGTCTCACATCTCAAGCTGTATGAGTAAACTATAAGCTGACGTTGACTTCACTATATGGGACTTGCCTTGAACTCCTATATAATGACATCTCATCACGCCTCAACGTCTCCAAGATGCTATCCTTGGTCAGGTTCTTGAGCGTCTCATCGCTGTCACATCAATCGACAAGACTCTCATCCAGTCCCCTCTTCTCTGCTTCATGAAGGCCTACCCTTATCTTCATTTTGTCTCCATCCCTACAAAGCTGTTCAATTATCCTTCCTGGTTCCTCAGGATCTTTGCGGAATCACCAGTAATTGCTTCGTAGTTGCATCATGACTGCTCTCGACGTCAATGCAGGCTCGCGGTCTTCGTTTCTCAGAGTATGGACCTCGATCTATGATCCAAACGTTCTTACTCGAAGATTCAAGGCTGTGCAATTGACGTAGGCTCGCTGCTGGGTGGACTGGCTGAGAGTTGGCACCTTCGTGGCCCCCAAGTCGTTAGCAGGAACTGGTCTCTAGAGAGATGTATAAGTGGATGTCAACCCAGCACATTTAATGAGCCATTATGCAAGGTCTCGAGAACAGTGTGAGACCTATGTCAACTTCGTTGGTGATGGCGGTCAGCGTTGAATCAAGTTTAGATAGCATGTGTGTCTATACCATGCTTTAACTAAGATAGCGAGTGCATTGGGCTCAAGACCTGATTGGGAAATCCACTCTCGGTCAGAAAGCATATCGCAGGCTGTCAATCTATCGTCAGTCAAACTTGTAAGTGGCTTTTAACTTCATATCAAGCTGTACCGGCGTTACTTGGGACGTAGGTATGTCGAGTGATGGAAAGGAAGACGCATTGGTAGTAATTTTGACATGCTAGGGGCTGCGAAGTCTTTTGGGGTATGTAAGAGAGAGGCTTTTGGACGGTCTGATCTGTCTTTCAATCTATCAAGTGATTGATATACCGTTTGGTGTGGTGGTCCTGGATAAAGTTGATGCGATGGAGACCATAGACGAGACCAAAAGAAACTGCCTTGATAGATAGCTAATTGCCCCGAACCCAAGCGAGCTGGAGGATACAAACGAGCTCCTTTCTTATACCCCAAACGTCCTCAAAAAGAGGTGATGCGCTCGTTCGTTGGGGGTGTGGTACTTGACATTGGCCGCGGTGCGAGGAGCCTGGTCTCTTGGGCAGCATCTGGATTGCTCAACTAGAGTCTTAAGAGTGTTAATAAGTTGTAGATTTGAAGTTATTTAGACTGTCAAGCTCCGTTTCGTTGATAGATGACTCGAAGCTGTTCTCCTGAAGCATCAATGAGCCATGAAGAGAGACCCCTTCCACGAGCCAGCGGGACGTTCCGAAACAAGAGTAAAGATCACGTTAGAGTCAAGCCTGGGTAGAATGGATCTAATGTAACATAAAAGAGGGATGCTAGTTGATAGGTAGCTAACATTGGTCTCCAGAAGAAGGAGTGACACTAGGAGAGAACCCCCTGAGTCTCCTTATACAACGAGGTTGAGAAGACCCTCAGACGCACGTGCTCAGATCAAACTCAACTCAGGCTAGCTAGATCAAATTGAACAGAAATATACTGAAGGTACAAGTCTCGTTGACAGGCAGAGGACCCCAGTCTCCTAGAGAGGCAGCGAAACGTGAGGAAGTCCCGAGCCTTCCAGCCAAGGAGGCAGCGCGCTCCTTGGAGATGTGGGTGCCGGGATTCTACAACGACTGTGACTTGGATTTGCTTATTTACCTTGGTTTTATGTTGACCTCTGTTAGTCTAGATGTACGAGATCAATGGGACGACAGTTGGTGATTGAGTGGTGACTGTGACGGCATCTACATGACACTTAGGGGTAGCAGGCAACTGAGCTCCGTAACCTGATTCATAACGATTGTTCATTGTTCAAGACTACTCTAACTACCGGAAGTTAAGCCTAATTCCCCAAAATCTCATCCTTTCTCTTCTGAAGCAAGTAATAATACTCCTGAATCGGGGTACTCTTCGTCGGAACCCTCTCCCCCTCAAACTTGCCCTTTCCATGCCCATTGAAGTGAACCTTCCAAGCTACAAATCATTAGCACCATTCATACACACAAACGGGGACTTAAAAACTTACTGCTTGCGTCAAAGCCGAGGTATGACCAGCTATCATTGAGATACGCCTTCTCAGTGCCAACCTGGATAGTCTTGACAGTTCCCATCTGTCCAGGCGCAGGTCGAAGCTCCTTGAGGTCTGCGACGAGCTTGATGAGGCCTGTGACGAAGGCGAGGGCGACGTCTTTGGCGATGCATTCGTGTTGGCCGTAGCTGAAGGCTGAGACGTCTTCTTTCTTGCGCTGGGGGTTGAACTTGCCCGCGTCGGGAACTTCCTTGGGGTTACGACCAGCTTCGCCCTGTTCATTGTTAGATATGATACGTTTGTGAGGTGAGAGTGTGACTTACGAGCATGAGAACGACGGCGGTGCCGGGTTGGATGGTTTGGCCTTGGACTTCGCCTGGTGCTGTCGCAACGCGGACGTTGCGCTGGGAGCTTGTCAAGCGCTGAGCTTCAGCGACGTAAGCGTGGAGTGTAGCATCATCGCCCTTCTGAGCAATGGCTTGGACTTCAGCCCAGATAGCCTCATTCTCAGGACGAAGGAAGAAAGACAGAACCTCGTAGAACTACACACTGTCAGCGCACATCTCCAATCTTGTCACTCAACTTACAGCAGTGACAGGGACACCAATACCACCAAAGGCAGTGAGCCAGAGGTTGTCTGTGACCTGATCAACATTATTTCCCTGCGCGAGCAACTCCTCCACAAGCTTGAGACCACACGATCGCAGCGAGTCCTTCTTGAGGTATGATCTGGCGCCGATCCTGTTAGCAACGGCATTAACCAGTCCGATGCCTCGAGAACGTCCAGCGTCCGCCTCGGCGACGATAGTCTTTGTCGTCTCAATCATTCTCTTTGCACCCTCTTGAGCACGACGACGGCGGTTCCATGCCTGTGCGGGATCATTGTTGTTGACGCCCCAGACACGAATGTCGAGAAGACTGCGGTACAATTCTGCAACACCGAGTTTACCATCTGGGTTCTCTTCGGTTCGGAGATCAAAGTAGAACAGATCGGCGAGGAGTTGTGTGTTGAGAGGGATAGCGACATCACGAATGATGTCAATCTGATCAAGACCCTTCTTGAGAGTGAACGTCTCCTTGTTAATGAGCTTTGTGCCCTCACGCTCAATGAACGTGTGGACGGCATTGTGCATGTTGGGAATCTTGCTCATCGCCTTGGCAAAGTTGGCGCGATGAGTGTAGTTCTGAGGCTGGTCGCCCGCAAGCATGAACCAGCCAAAGTCCTTCTTCCCCGGGAACAGAGTGTTGAGGGGCTTGAGCCAGGGAACGACGTATTGCTTCGTGTTGCTGAGGATCTGCTTGATAGCAGGTCCTGACGTGAGAACGGCGACCTTGGGGGGAGCCTTGGGGTCGTCGAGAGTGTACTGGTCAAAAGTACCAATCTCTTTGGCGATCTGCTCGTTGGCCTTCTTGGTGTACATGGGCTGCATGACTGCGATGGAGTTGAAGGGGAACCAGTTTGGTACACCGCGCTGGATGAGCTTGTAGAGCATTGAACCACCGAGAGTCTTGTAGTCCTGCTGGACTTCGTTGTAACCCCAGGCTGTGAGGTTCGACACGGTGTAGTCAATGGTGTTGAACCTGTCTGAGCGAACGAGCGTAACAGCATCAGATAGAACAGCTCGACCGACAGAGTAGGTCGGCATGATACCAGAGCCAGGGTTACGCTGGGGCTTGATATCCTCGATCATAAGACCGGGATACAACTCAACCATGTCTGGATCAGTGTACAACTTCTCCAGAATATTCGCAATATCAGGGTTCGAGTTGATCTCGCTGAACGAATCATAGCGCTTGAGACCAAAGAACTCTCTGAACTCATTCAGCGAAGCACACTGCCACTTACGACCCTGGATGATACCCAGAACCTCAACGACCTTGAGAGCCTTGGGGACCATACGAGCGCCGAAAGTTCCAGCAGGATTCTCCATAGCATCCTTGAGGATACGAACAAGATCCTCATCCTTGAACGTACCGTCAGCCTGACGCTCAAGACCATCAAAGGTACGAACGCTAGGATCCTTGGGAGTGTTCTGCTCAAATGTGAGCAGAGCCTGTCCAAGTTCCGTCCAGCTGACGTCCTGGAGATCCTCAGCCTTGCGGCCGGGGAACAGCTTGAGGAAGAAGTTGTTGATCCATTTCTCGTCTCGCTTGGAGATGCAAGAGTGGAAGCGGTACAGAAGATTGAACTCAACGCTGACTTGGTTACCAACGCCTCGAGGGACGCCGTCGCCGTCGAATTGCTTGTCAATCGCAACACGAGGATCAAGAGTCCAGTCACTCGCGGAGTGATGAGTGTTGGTGATGGCACGAAGATAGTCATGCAAGCAGATGTTGATGTACAAACCACCCGTGATCAGACGAGCTACATTGAAGAGATCGTGATCTTGCTTCGCAATAGCCTTTGCCTTTTCTTCCTCAGAAGCATTAGGCGGCACTGACAGTGAGAAGCGTCCGTTCTCATTGATCTTGAGCAGAATATCAGCCACGTAATTGTGGAAACGACTGTATAGTACAAGCATGACGTTGACGCCTGCTGGTTGACCGAGAAGACGCTTCTCGTGAAAGGTATCAGGCTTGAGCTTTCCCTCCTTCATGGTACGAATCTCAAGCTGATCCTTCAATGAAGAACCATACAGGGGAGCAAGATCAAGATACGATGAGGTATCAGACTTGTTCATATCTGTACGGTTCGTACGGAAGATGTCATGGATAATGATCGCAGCGTGGTAAAACAGCATTGACGAAATACCTGCTGGATTCTCCTGAAACGTTGTTTCATCTCTCGCCATGAGAAGATCAAACAACAAACCAGGGTCAGGCTTAACACCGTGAAGTCTCTTCTCTGACTTGACAGACTTGGCATATGGTGTACCAGCCCTGCCTAGATTAGGCTCAAGGATGTTGTTGAAGCTACCGTCTGGCATACGGTACTGATGAAGACCATCAGGGGCCTGGGGCACTTGTTCTCGAAGAAGAACATCAGTTCCAGGGACTTTGAACTCGATTGTATCATAGAGTTCGCAGTTATGCTTGTGAGCTGGCTTATCAGAGTTGACGACATCGTACTTGACATCGCCACCAACGTAGCTCAGTGGCGGATGCTGTAGATTGCCCCAGAGGGTGTCGATGAGTTTGTTTGTAAGAGCTGTACGAGCTTTGGAGGATGCAGGAAGCGCGGTGAGGATACCGATGAGGAGTTCAGTAGTTCTAAACCTGTTAGTCATACTCTGGGATATGATGTAGACGAGTGACTTACCCCTTCTTGTCATCAAGAGGTTGACCCTTTTGGAGGAGCTCCTTGACAAGACCGAGGAGTTGGGCAGGACTAGCTTGGCTTCTCACACCAGCAAAGTCCTTCATGAGGTCCGCAACGAGTTTCTCAGGGTTATTCAGCAGACTCGCCGGATCCTCCTTGGAGCCACCGTACGACTCACCAGCCTGAAACTTTTCATTGAACGACATGATGAAGAGAGAAGAAGAAGCGTGTGCAAAAGCTAATCCAGCATTTCTTCAGCGGCGTCTTGATCCCTCCATGCTTTATACCAAACAAGTCACTTGTAGCTTTCTTTCACGAGCGGTAACCACATCGCGGACCCTCGAGTGTAAGTGGCGCTGGTGCGGCGAGAGCTGATAACACGGTCTGTCCAATGCAAGTTCTCGTATTGACAACGCGGGATGCGAGCTGAGACAATGACGGAAGGTGATAAGCTGGGATACAGCTGTACCGGGATGAAGCTTTGAGAATGAGGGGTTGGTGAGAAGGCATGTCTCACAGACTGTTGTCTTGTGTGAGACCTTGATGCGAGATCTTGCGCGTTTGGAAAAGAGGGTGTGCAGTGGCCTCAAAGACGATCTGACATTTCACTCACCGAATCTGCACTGTCCATTCCTTTGATTCTCATGATTCATCAGCTCTTCTCTTTTGTTCACCTTGTAAGTATCAAAGATAGGTTACGTTACTATCCGATCTACGTGACATCTCACCTCATCTAGATTACCTTTCCATCAAAAATCTCCTAGCTTTACCGCCAATGCATGCGGTCCGTTCCGACCAACCAGCGCGGACAACCAACCCCCCCCCCCCCTGTCGTCCAAATATGGATTGGCTGAGGGTGGATGTGCCGAAGCTAGACATTTTCTTGCTGACGGGCGTTTATGCCGTGCAACACTACATAGGAACAATCGCCCATCGGGCCGTCCGGCAAATAGTAGGTGCCGGAGTTGAGCTAATGTCTCAGCCGGGGAGGGATGTCGTCAAGTGAGGGGTTGTGAGACCTGCAGTTCGTTGTGTTGTTTTGATTTGCTGGGGTTTGAAATAAACGAATTGTGAGTGGGGGATGAGAGAAAAGAAAAGGAAAGGGAATCTAGATCTGAATGTTTATGCAGTGGCATGAGGATCGGAAGACATTGAGAGATATGGGTGAGACAGGTTGTGTAGTGTATGTACTGAGGGTCGAGGTGGAATCATACATGATAGATCTTCAGGCTATTATCGGGTTAATCTGGAGTAATTGCTTATTTCGAGTTACACAAACCAAGGAAGCTCATGATCATCTCAGAACCAACCCCTCACGTCAATCTCTTCCCATCTCTCTTCTCAGATCTCTAAACTAGACTCTATCTAACACCGCTTATCTGCACTCTGCAATAACACTCCTTTTATTACATGAATCTCACTGCGACAAAAGAAAAGCAAAATCAACCAATACACAACTTCTCTCCAAAACATCAGGGTCCAGCCCAAGTACATACATCCATGCAGCTACAACAGTCACCGACTTTCACAAGACCGGAGTCGTGCATATCTCCCCGCCTTTCAACATCCAACCAACCAACCAACAATGGAATTGTGGCGTGTCGAGCATCAACTGTAACAGACCCCAAACAGAAATCAAGTCTCAGCCGCACCAAATCACAACATGCTCACTCTCTCTTTTCCCCTCCCCAAGCCGTCCCTTGGCCAGACATTTCAACCAATATAGGCAAAAAGATGATTCTCGTGGCTGGCTGAACAGACATGCCAAGGACGAATCAATGTTCTCCGATTAGCATCCTTTCACTTAATGATTCTCGTAAGGGAGAAGACAACAATGCATGTGAATATCGCTCTCTCCGTACTGTATACTTCTCGCCTCCGGTTGCAGGTGTGCTATGCTACACGGGCCAGTGACCCAATGGTACAAGCAAAAGAACCACGCAAGGGATTTTCGCTGTCTCCGCATAAAGGAAGCTTAGCTGGCCCCCAGACCCGTCTCACCTTAGAAAACTTGCCCATCATTCTTTTCTCGCAAAGATGCCTCACGCTGAGAACGAAGGCACTGACTCTACAGAGCCCAAGAAGCTCATCCTGTGCTTTGACGGCACGGGAAACACGTTCAGTGGCTCCAATGCTGATACCAATGTTGTCAAGATCCTTCGAAAGTTGGACCGAAACAACAAGAATCAGTTCCACTACTACCAGAGTAAGATGCCAGCCATTGAGTTGAGATGCGGTTGCTAATTGTGCATAGCCGGAATTGGTACATATGATATCAATGAGACGTCTGTGAACAAGGGCATCTTTGGTGAATTGGGGAGTAACATCTCAAAGACAATCGATTCAGGCTTCGGTACCACTTTTGACGCTCATGTCATTGCTGGTTATCGCTTTCTCATGCGTTACTATGAAACCGTAAGTCTCATCTCCCGACCCCCAAATCCCCCAATTGACGTTGTGAAGAACGCAAAAATCTACGTCTTTGGCTTCAGCCGAGGCGCCTACACAGCCAAGTTCCTCGCCAGAATGGTCAACAAGGTCGGTCTCCTCTGCAAAGGCAACGAGGAGATGGTCCCCTTTGCCTACCGTCTTTATCAGCGCTACCTCCAAGGCGAGATAAAAGACAGCGAGCATGCGCAGTGCGCTTCCAAGCACGGCAGCTCAGAGGCAGACGCCCCAGCAAATTGCGACACGACACAGCTTCTGGGCACAAAGCCTGAAGATGTCAGTGAAGAGACGCAGGATGCTTCCAATGAGATTGAGGCATTCAGTCAGACATTCTGTCGCAAGGAGACGAACCGCGCTGGTGAAGAGGAGAACATCAAGGTGTTCTTCCTCGGAATCTGGGATTGCGTCGCCTCAGTCGCTGTTCTCGAGCGCAAAGCAAAGATGCCCGTTCCTGTAACGGGCACAGCGACACATGTTCGTCACGCTGTAGCCGTTGACGAGCGTCGCGTCAAGTTCAAGCCCGCTCTGCTAGCGCAGGACATCAGAGCCGCAGTGCACAGCCACGATGATGAAGAAGACATCAAAGAAGTCTGGTTCCCAGGCAACCACGGCGATGTCGGCGGCGGATGGCCCGCACAGCCTGACGAGCAGGAAGATGAAGCTGAGAAGCCGTCTTTCTGGGGCCGTATCAAGAACGCGTGGCTGACGAGAAAAGCTGGCAAGGCGAGTCAGAACCTGAACAAGGATAGGTTCCAGATGAGTGACATTCCACTTGAGTGGATGATTCGCGAGGTCAAGAAGTGTGGCGAGATGGATAAGTCGCTGCAGGCGGGCGTGCATTGGTGTCATAGCCTCAAGCCGTTTGAGAAGAGCATGGAAGATCCTGCGAAGCGAAGAGAAGCAACGCATGGATTCATGCACGACTGTCTCGCGTTTGGCTACGGAACAGCCTTCTTCAAAGTCCTCATGTGGAAATTCATGGGTAAGTTTCACTCTGACCATCTCAACCCCAACTAACACGTCCCAGAATGGCTCCCCTTTCTGACACGCTGGGAACTCGACGACACAACAGACGCCAACGTCAAGCTCCTCGGCTGGAAGCCCGTGACATTCCCTCCCAACAGAGGCTCGTACCGTGACATTCCGCGCGGTGCAGTCCTGCACCAATCTCTTTTGGACCGACTGCAGGAGTTCTCGAGCTACACGCCTGGAAACAACCACGGCGATAAGTCGAATGCCTGCTTCAAGGGTCGGAACAAGGCGTTGGTGTATAACGAGAAGGAGGTTGAGGGGTTGTCGGAGGATGCGAAGGCGCACAAGTTGAGTGAAGCGCACTTCAAGATCCATTCTGAGGGGAATACGTTGATCTGGGAGGATGATAAGAGACATCAGACGTATGATTTTAATCCTCATTTCAAAGGTGCTCTGCATCCTGCGGTTGTTCAGTAGTAGAGGTTAGTACGGGATGGGAAAGTTGGCGATACTGTTGCTTGGATATACGGTATTGAGTAGTTTGGTTGAAAGGTGTAACAAGAATAGGGAAGAGTTTGCAATTTCTAGGCTAATGTTGTACCAATTTGGGGGATTCCTATCAATCATCTCGAGTCGTTTCATGAGAAGTGCTGGCAGCCGTGTCCTTCACCGAATCTCATATATGCGTGTTCTTCGTCACTCCAGAATAGAAGCGATCGGGTCAAGCACCTTTCTCGCCGCCTTCGTGATGGTCAAGCAGAGCGGCAGTTCATCCGAAGACGAACAAGCAGACTGATACGTTGGCGGGCAGTCCGGAGCTGTAGGCAGCGTATGCCATCTCGTCTGCCGCTCTTCAAGCCGCTCAATGAATGCGACGAACGACTTGTCGCGATGGTTCTCAATGCCAAATATCTCCGACTTGACGGCATTGTACATGAGACTCTTCCACTGCTCGGGCGACACTTCAATCGGCACCAACACTGTGTCGTTTGAGGTGAGTGACTGACCCAGAGGATTGAGCGCGACCTTCAACTTTTCTCCCTTGCAGGTCGCTTCAATTGCCCTTGCATCAATCGTCTTGATGAGCCTGACGTAGGACTCGGCGATGCAGACGCACAGAATGCCCAGGATGCCCGCGTTTTGCAGCACGGATGAGAAGCGCATGGGGCACTTTGAGCATTCGAGAACGTCCGTCGCGCGCTCAAACGTATTTCGCAGAGTCGCGAAATCATCGGGGACAATGAGCTCGGTGCGGACACCGAGGCGATTGAGGAGAAGATAGAGGATTGACAGGCATGCGCACGAGGCGTTAATGTCTGTCTGCGTGAGGATGTCGCTGTGAGATTGTGCACTACAGAGGGTTAGAAAGCGGAAAGAATGGATCGCCTGACGGGCTCCTTACGGCGCAAAGCTCTCATAGTCCGTGAGATATGGCGGTATATCTGCATTAGGTTCGCGAGGGCTCGGGGGCTCTTCCGTAACGGTCGGTATTCGGGGGGTATTCGACTGCGCTGGTGACGGCCCGCGATCATCCTCACGAGCAGGACTGGACGGCGCGCGCGCTATCACGCAGGGCCTCTTGGGTCTGCCAGCGCGTTTCTGCAGAGAGTAAATACATCCTCGATTAGAAGCGGTGCATTTCGAACACACCGGGTATTCTCCTGAGCATCGGACCTTTCGCGATCCTACGGGTTGAGGGAACGGATAAGCCAGCTGAGACCGGCGCTCGACGTCTCGTCACTTACTACATGGCTCGCAGGAAGCTCTGGCCCTACCGGGTGTTGAGATTGTAGTGGATATCGCCGGCGATAGCATTTTTGTAGGGAATTGTCGGTTGTCGCGATGGACTTGGGATCGTAGACTGCGATGTAGGGAACGATGCGATTGAGGAATGGACCGAACGGGAATTTAATGTTCCGGGCCAAAGCCGGCCCCGGACCATTTACGCCGGATCAGTGTCGGATGGTTTTAGTGGACGATTGCTAGTTAAACTCTCGCGATCATCATTCATTGTTCTTGAGATGCAGTAGAAAAAGTAACTTTTGGTATAAATAAAAGATATAAACGGATACAATGGTATAATGGTATAATGATCTATGTAAATAAAACGCATGTGTGAGCCTCAACTCCAAAGCGAGGCTCGCCAAGAACAGAATCGCGACACCAAAATAAAAAACACCAAGATAGATTACGTCAAAAAACATTTCCGCTATCCAACACAAATGCAAGAAGCTTCAATAGAAGGGCATGTGGGTAGTCTATCGTCTCCTCTTCTTGTTGTTACCCTCCTCCACCGGTCGGGCTTTGGCTTCTTCGGTGGCAGGGGACTTTCGCTTCATCGAGACACCAGCGGCAGGTTTCTCTGGGATATGGACGGCGGAATTCTTTGTCGCCCGCTTCTGTATGGCCCTCCAGTTGAAGAGTGCTGGGTCGTGTGAAGGATAGTAGTCCAGATTCCAGGTGCCCCCCTCATCGTAGTTGACCAGAGGGAGGAAAGGTCCCTGCATGCTTGGACGAGGACGAAGACTGTTGAAGCGCTCTTCGTTGCGCGTTGCAACCAATTCAGTCGGTTTGAGTGGCGGATCAGCCCGGAGCGCAGAAACCTTTGTCTCTTCGATGATATCCTGGAAACACTTCAGGTCCCAAGCTGCCATGCTTGCAAAGGCCCAGCGCGGTCGAATCCCGCTCTCGGGGCCGAAGATATGTGGAATCGTCCAGGCGTGGCTCAAGTCACACAGCTGGCCTTCGTAATACTGCTGGGACTTGAGGTCGCGCACGACGATGCCGCATTTATGGAGCTCGCGGAGATTGCGAAGCATACGTGGTAGATGCTTGATCTGTCTCTGTTCCGCTTCCCGTGTCATTCCACCTGTAGGCGTTCGGTGGTCGGGGATCCAGTCTTTGACGATAGCCATGATGGGTAGATCAACTTCATCGTCCTCCATTTCCATCACCTCCACCGAGGGAAATATGGCTCCCGGTAAGGAGTTCTGGACCGCCGCTTGGATCTGCTCGTCAATCTGGTGTAAGTAGAGGCGCAGGTAGCCGTGTACTTTGCCAGCGAGATGCTCCCGGCCAAGCTCCTTGAGGCGACCGTAGGCGCGACACTCGTTGTTGAAGGAAGTCGCATGGACACGTAGACTGTCGACCACATGCTGGGGCATATTCTCGCTGGCGGTCAATCGCTCTTTCTCGTATCTGTCGACGTGAAAGCCTTGGTCAATGGGGTCCAGTTGGAAGTTGGGCTCGTATACGAAGACGGGGAAGAACTGAGGGCGGGCGAATTAGCAGCTGGCATGGTGATTCTACCTAATTCACTGTACCTACAAGCTTGATGACGTAGATCTTGCCATCAATCTCGGCCTTGAAAACGGCTGAGTGACAGCCAAAGCCGAGGTATTCCAGGAACTTGAAGTCGTGCTTGGTGAGATCATCGGTGAAGCACTCAAGCTTTGGGCCTTCACAATCCGGTAGCGGTTTGAGCGTGGGCATTGTTGAAGACACTGTGGGTGGGGTCCGTTTTGAAACGAAAACGAATGATGATGAAAAGACAAGTTTTGGAGAGTTATTGAAGTTTGTTTGTTTTGCAGTCTGGTATAGTTGTCCTGGTTTCAGGTAGAGGAGTTTCTTCGGGGGGTTATTAACTTGGAGCCAAAACGCAGGGCGATAAGCGTGGCCAGACACAACAAACTGCCGTATCTCTTTCACTCATCCGCTCCTTGTCTGAACACGATTGCGAAAGGAAGATGAATCCAGAAATAGCACTCCAAAAAAAGGGTGGACAAACGACAACTGAACATGCAAAGCGCAACGCAACGGGGATACCGGCCGTGAATTTCTTTGTCGACGCCAGGGGAATGCGTCAGGCGGTCTCTGTAATGTCAATAGCGTATTATTAGCGGTCTGCATTGACCATCGGCAACTCACAGCTCCGCCAGTGAGAACCTGGTTTCTTTGTTACACCACATAACACGCCGCAGTCTAGTTGGTCACTCAGCCCAGCAGCACTCCCCTCTCATCACAATACAGCGCTTTTTTCTCTTCTACAGCAGCTCGTCCCCTAATTTTCATGTCGCAGACTGATGAGTTTGGCGCGCCTCAAGCAATCAAACCGCCGGGCAGCCATAAGAACAGGCTTGAGTTTCGCTCGTATCAAACGGTCGCTGCCTTGCCGTTGTGGCGGTCTGGAGTTATTACGGTAGCGTTTAATGGCGTAGGTAGCTGATCACCAGCTGTCCACAGTATTCCTTGGCACCTCCCATGCCTCCTGGTCATCGCGAAGTGTTTGGGTCGCAGACTGATGAGTCTGGCATGACAGTCAGCGCTATAACAGCAGGCACTTACTTGGCCACGTTAGATGAGCGTTGGACGTAAAGTTGACTGTGAATATCGGTCGACTGTGTGTTTTTCTTGTGAGTTTTAATGAAACGGAGACCTGGCTGCCGTTCGCTAACGTCCTGTCCTGACTCCCGTCCCGCAATGTAGGTCCTGTTTGCTCTGGGAAACGCCGCTAAGCACTTATGGGCCAAGTGAGCCAGTGAATTCATTCTGAGTTTACATGAGAAGTGATATTTCTCATCTCTTGGTGTCTCTCTATTGACACAGGAGTCAAGCCACATAGGTCAGAAATCAAAAGACAGGTCACATTTCGCTAGAGCTTTTTGTTGGGAAAGTTGTGAAGGGTTCTCCGGGGCCTGTCAACTGTCCATGAGCATGAGGGCCGTTTGGACACTGATAAATCCATCTTGCCCCCAGCTGAGTCGGAACGTTTATGTTTATTTCTGCTTTCGCATCTAAATCTAGAAATATTTTCCGGTTTTCGTATTATTGCATCTCGTTGTTTATCCCTACTACATCATCTACCTATTCGCGACCTCACCACCTCAAGAAAAAAAGCATGAGCCTTCCGACCTTTCAAAGCACTCCCGTGCCCGCTCTTGCTGTAGACATTAAGCAGAGTGTTTCAATCCGAAAGGCTCTCTCGCTACCGAATGCCACACTCCTCGGCGCTGAACATGCTTCATCGTCTATCAGAGACGACACAACCCGCCATGCTGTCAAGGCCTTGTCCATCCTGAAGTGGACCGACTTCAATCTTGAGGTCCTGGGAGACCTCTACGAGGACATCCTGGGCCAAATGGTTCTGTCCCCCAGCGCCGCCAAGAGTGGGCCGTTCTACATCGACAACATTGAAGAAGCCAAAAAGATGTTCCTTGAACACCTGGGCCCACGGCTTGAGGACCCCATCCAGCGAGGCGCGGCCCTCCTGGGCAGTCAGTTTGGTCACCAATTCCCCGCGGTCGTTGTTAAGCCCGGACGATCATTCGACAAGCAAACACCTACCCTTTCCTACGTGGCCGGCAACGAGCCTGATGCTCGTACCTTGGTAGTCAACATTTGTTTGCATGCCAACTCGTGGCACTCAAAGATGATTGGCGGCGACAAATCCACGATAGCTAGACGGCCCCTTGATCGTCTTGCTAAATACTGTCTCCTTGCCCGAACTCGTTATGGGTTCCTTATGACCACCAAGGAAATCGTTGTCGTGCGCATTCGAGGTACAGTGTTCGACACGCGCATGTCTTGCCATGTCGAATGGCAAGCCATTCCGTGGTCCGCACATGGTCCGTACGAACTCACCGCGTGCCTTTCGATCTGGTCTCTAGTAATGCTGAGCCTTGGTGACCTGCGCTTGTCAGGCTCTCCTCCGCATTACCTCCCTCCTCCCCACTACCTACCTGCACCCCGATCTCTAGACGTTTGGACACGCTACCGGACCACTAAAGGGTACTTTTACCGACACCTTTCTTCTGGGCAATGGTGCGCCGAGCTTCCGGAAGGAGCTGAGTTTGAGGACCCCCCCAATGGGACCTCCTCTTGAACCTCTTGAGCGTCTTCTCGTTGTCGCAAGGTTTGGCGACGTCGAACTCTGCATTTCTCCAATGTCGACACCTGACACGGGTCTAGTCCTCCCGACCTCGGCGCGACCATACAGCGGAGAGGGATAGCGCTTGTTCTTTTGTTTCTTTTTATTTCTTTGTCGTGCTGTCTGTCTCTTCCTTTTCTTTTCCTTGCGTCTGGCGGGTTAATTGTCGTGGTGCAGCCTTTTCCTTGCTTGTGTTTAGATCATTGTCGTCGCATGCCTGTCTTTACCTTGGATCCTTGTTGTTTGTCTCTTGTTTTTGTCGCGCAGTCTAGAAATTTAGACTTGATACCATAGAAGCAATCTCTTTCTCTTTCTCTCTCACCATTCACTCAACGATCGTAACTGTTTTCATCGCACGACTGAAGCTTGTGATTCCTCTTCTCTCACTTCTTGCGCTAGTGTCAATTAGCGCCTGTCACCTCTCATCTCATAAACTCCATGTCCAACATTCCGCCGTCCATGAAGCTCATCCCGTCTCCGAAGCCCCGCTCAAGCTCCCCACTCAACCCGACAAACGGTCCGTCCAACCCCACAAACGGCCCCTCAAGCCCCTCAAACATGTCCCCCGCCGGTAAGAAATCCGCCTCCTGCACAGCCACATCATCCACGTTCAGTGCTTCAAAGACATCCTTCCCCGACCCCTTCAGCTCCTCTCTATACACCGCCACAGCCGTCTGCGCCCTCTGGCTGAGTTCACCAACAACACTTCGCAAAGCTCTGAATGCCTCGTCGTCAATTATCTTTAGAAGCTTGTCGAAGAGATCGAGTGCTTTTACTGAGAGGTGCTGATCGATGTGGATTGAGTTGTGGCCGGGGTTGAGAATCATGTTGGCGAGGAGGACGATGAGCGCTGAGAAATGAGAGCAGCTACATTGCCTGCGCTGGTCAGTAATCTCCCGAGACTCTCTGTAACTGACATACCAAATTAGACATTCTGTTGGTGTAGCTTCCTGGAATAGCTTCATGCACCCTCTGCTCACGTCCACGCAATGATTCCATCCTTCAGGTAGAGGCGGTGCTTGGTCCTGACACTTCCCAGCGCCATCAAAGCCCCTATTCTCCAAGTTTCCAACAGAAGTTATCGTAGCTCTACTAAAAGAGCTGATCCTCTTGACCCATTCAGCATTATGGCTGTAAATACCATGATTCATCACTTCTGTCAGTAGAAAAGCGTGGTGCATCTTTGTCATCTGCACAAGCTGGCTCGGTCCCACCGTCGCAGCGACATGCTCGATATGAAAGACATTTGGAATGCGCTCGTACCACTGATCGAGCATAGATTGAAGTCGAGTTACCCGCCGTTGTCGCTCCTGGGCAGTCACCTTGCTTGAGCGGTTCGAGTACAAAAGATCGTACACTTTGCCTTGTATGTAAGCTAGTTCCACACGCCTTCGATGGTAGTTGAAGTGCACCTGGCCGTTTTGCGTCCATATCAAGCCAACGCTATCTGGTGGCGCAAGTGCAGGGAGACTAATGTCGATATCTTCATCAAACTGGCATGAAGGTGTTTGCGCACGAAGACAAATGTCCTAAAAACGTGAGCTTTTGAATTTACGCACTCAAACAACTTACCTTGTCAAGAGTGTACGCAATCCAAAACACGCGCGATCTCTGCTCTGCCTCTGCAGCCGGAAACTGCATCGCCGCTTCTTGCGAGTGCAACTTGAGTCTATGCGCCAGTCTAACCGCTGTTCCAATAAGAACACTCGCTGGTTTGGGATCGCGACTATTCTGGAACAGCATCACGATACCTAGAAGGATCTGAACGCCGAGTAAATCCTCATCGCGCGTGACAAGTTCTGACACAACAGTCTGTGCGTTCCTCAAACATTGATCTGCCTTTTCAATATGCACCGATTGACTGTCCCGTAGCGAGAGCTGTGGAGTGCGATATCCAATGGCCAAGACAGTCTGAATAGCAGCCCACGAAGCTCTATCTCGGGTCTCGGGCTGTTTATACCATGTAGAAAGAAGCTTCATGAACTCTGGCTGCTGAAAGAGAGGGATGACGCCGTTAAAGGTTGTAAAGTAGTGGTCTACTATAGGTAGAATCTCATCAAGAGGGGGTAATTCCAAAATGTTTGGTTGAGGACCTTGGTAAACGGCTGGATTAACTGGATCGAATTTCCAAACAAAACCCCTTTTCGCCATCTCTTCGAAATTTGCCGAGTTGTTGAGAACTGATTCCGTTGAGTCACTTGGACTGGGTTGGTCATCCGGCCTGGCAGTTTGAGCATCTTTGGCAGCGTTGAGAACAATTTGGAGCTGCTCCTCAATACGAGCCAATCTTGCCTCAAGACCTTCTTGCCGATTATTCCTGAGATAGTTACTAATTTGAACAGTAAAATCGAGAATAGGGGCATACTCTTCTTGTTGTTTAGCCCCTGCTCTGACCCTCGCAGAATTAGGCTTCCTTCTAATGATGCTAGTTCGACAGCTCGTATTATAGAGAATACAATTCGAACAATCTGGCTTTAGCATGTCACATTTAATCTTTTTCGTAAAGCACAAGTCGCAGGCTGTGGTATTTGTCAGCTGGGTTCATGTCGTAACTCGAGTTGCTGACCTTTGCGGCGATTAGACGGTGTAGGATCTATCTCAGCAGTAGACATGACTGCAATTGTGAAAATATTTAGTTTTAGACTTGAATTGGTAAGTTCCAGTGATTAAAAACGGTGAATACAGCGTAGGAAGAGTAATGTTGAGAGTTTTGTTGCAAATGGGCAGTGAGATGAAGTGAGGTTGGATGGCTGACAAATTCTCCGACCGCAGGGTTCCACATCGCCTCGTCGGGCTGTCGATCATCAGCCCTAAATTTAGAACCGTTGAAACGCCATGACATGACATGCATTTGTTTCAGGAGACGCAATCAATGACTCGGAGTAAATACCATACACTCTAATAACATGTCTAATCGCAATCAACCCATGATCTATCAGGCCTTGACCTTGCCGTATGGAACTTGAGGTCCCGAATACTGAATGGCACGAACAAACTCATTCTTATCTCCATCCTGTACCAGCTTCTCATACCACGCGCCCATATCCTGTCCAAATGTCTGCACAACTTGAGCGTCGCTCGCGTCAAGCGGTTCAAAGCCCTTTGCGATCTGCGCAAATTGAGCCCCAGCGACACCCATCCCCATCCCAAGATCATTCTCAACCATCTCAACCGGTTTAATCGCGCCCTTGACGCGTCCCTCGATAATATCACCAGCCAAACGCGGTTCTGCCGCCGCAGGCCGTCCAATACTAACCCCATCAACAACATCAAGCGCGTCTACCATGGCTCCCACCGTCCTCAACCCACCAGCGATAAAGATCTTCATTTTATGCGCTGGGTCAAGCGCTTTGGTGATGGTCTCCGCCCACTCAAGAAAGAACCCCTCCCGCTGCTTCGTCGACTCTTTCTCCCACGACAACGCCATGCGCTCATAAGTCCCGCCGCTGAGCTCAACAAAGTCGAAGCCCAGTGCTTCAAGTCTTTCGCAGAGCTCCCTCGCCTCATCGGGTGTAACGCCGCCGTCCTGGAACTCTACGCTGTTGAGCTTTGCGCTGACGATAAAGGTCGGCGAGACGCGCGCTTTGATGGCATTTGCGATTTCGGAAATGAGGCGGAGTCTGTTTTCCACGGTCTGCGTGCCGTATTCGTCGGTGCGCTTGTTGGTGGTTCGGGAGAGGAATTGAGAGAGGAGGTAGCCGTGAGCTGCGTGCAGTTCGATGCCGTCGAACCCGGCCTTTTCGAGATACTCGGCGGCGTGTGCGAACCCTTCGATGATTTGGGCGATTTCGTCTTTTGTCGCGGCGTGCGGCTTGCCAAAGGTCATTCCCATCTTGGGGTCTGTGACTGTCAGTACGTACGATGAAGCGCAGTGGGTAACTTACCGAGTTGAACGTCAGAGGCTGAGATGGCGACCGGGTTGAACTTGTAGGGAACCTGTCGCCCGGGATGGTTCACCTGAGCGAGGAACAGAGAACCGTCCTTCTTGGCTGCCGTGGCCAATTGCTTGAACTTTTCGAAGCGTTCGCCCTCAAAGGGAGCATCGACGGGAATGCCGGGAGACGCAGCGGCCCCGACGGAGGTGAGATCAATGTCTATATTGCCAGTGACGACGATGCCAAAGTTATTCTTGCCTTCGCCCCATCTAAAACTGTCAGTCAGGTCATTTAACGGCCCTGGGAGACTCACCGTCTGTACAGCTCAATCAGCTCGTCGGTCGGGATTCCTCTCTTGGAGACGATCTCAGGATCCCAACTAGCAAGCGATTCCGCCATGGGCGACTTGAGAAACCGGTTCTTTGCGACTCGGCCGGAGGGGAAGAGATGAAGTTCTTGAGCCAAGGGCTCTGGACTGACGTCTTTGGACGTGTAGCGGACAGGCATTTTGATGAGTGTGATTGAAGTGGTGATTGTAATTGAAGTTGTGTATTTTATGAAGTCTTTAACGACGTCTTTCGGTCGCCATTTATATACAGCAAGATCATGAGCACCATCATCTCAATTCAGCATCATTACAAAGCTAAGCACGTAACACCGCGCTGCGGACAGATAGACTCGCTCCATTTTGTGCATGTCCGATCCGAGAAGCAGAGTCCGAGCCAAAATGAATGCTCCACGGGCTTTCAGTAGCAGGGGATAGTCCAAAGATAATCCAAAATCGCGCCCATGGCATTCCGACGCAGCGCAGCCCAGGGTGATAAGCGTACAAGCTGCCCGGATTTGCGGTCCACGGCGTTCCACGGAGTTGAGACGGTTCATTATTCAGCATCAAGCGCGCGCGCGAATTACAAATGCGGAATTGACAATTAACAGTCTTTCGAAATAAGCGATTACGATTCATGGAGTTCTATTACATTTCCATCACTATTTTCTCCAGTCCTTTAGACTTGACCTTCCTGGCAGTCTTTCGCCTGTTGCCTGGAAGCTCATCCAACTTAAGAATCGGCAGTCGATGAGTAGTACATCAAATCGGGTCACAGATAAACAAGTGGCGATGGACAAAGTCAATAGTTTCAGATTGAGGTGGGGGACGCAGAACTGATATGAAAGCTTCAGGTTGAAAGGGCTCAAGAGGGCGAGACCGGCATACGCCGGCCTACTCCGGTCAAACCCGGCCCCACTCTTCCGGTGTTTGTTCAACGCGACGCGACATAAGCTATTACCAGCCACGCGAAAATACGCTGCAACAGCAAAGAATAACGATAGAACGAAATTGATACAAGTGAATGAAAAAGAACTTCAAAAAATTGGTAGCTTCTCTTTGATTGAGCGTGTCATCCTTAGTGCAGGGGCCATGCTAATCTTCTCTGGGTGATGTTAGTGTGAGTCGAACGAGGATGCTTTGGAATAATTACCTGTATCGTTTCAAATTGACCATATGGGGCGGCAGAACCGCCCCGATAGCTTTTGTTAATCTGGAGGCTATATACTCTTGATTCGCTACAAACTCTATGACAGGGGTCCCTCTCCCGCTGGCAACACCAGGCATACGATGGTCCCGGCCATCCCTTTTTGGTACCTGTGCAACAAAAGGCTCTGAACACAGTCTTTTTTTGCCTGCTTTGGTGCTGGAGAATGTTCTTGTCGCTTTTCAGCATTGCAAGAAGCGTAGCACGGCTGACTCAATCTATGATATCTGGCGATGCCAAAGTGGCACGGTATTCCACCAAGACGAACTCAACCAAGTCATTTTGCATGATACAGCAATTGAGACATTGCTTTTAAAGTATGCTTGACTCACGTTGCAATTTTTACAAAGCAAAGTTCTCACGATTGCAAAGAATGACTGGTGTTTGAGTTTGTGTGCCCTACTGCTGAAGGGTGGTGGGGCAAATGCGGCCTTTAAACAACACGTACCTAAACCGATTGAAGACTGCTCTGTAATGTAGTCTGCGTTGGTTGTATGTATGTCTCTTTGTTGTGAGTTACTATTATTTCTGGGATATTAATATTGATGAAATGCTACACTGCTCTTCTAGTGGGTGCCAGCTTTGACGAATGTCACGACCTCTACTCCGTAGTAAAGAAAGACTTCCACTAACACTCGGCATTTAGACTTTTGCAGCACAAAAGTTTGTTCATCGCAAGACCAGGGATTTACAGTACAGTAATCACTGAGGAGTTTACTTAATGTCTAGTCCCTTCCTCGTTTCCAATTTATTCACTTTTTATTTCAATCAACGGACAAGAGTCGTGTTGGCTGGTAAAGACATTATTTCTCTGACATACCTAGGGTAATCACCACGTATCCAGTACTTACAGCATGAATGAATGAGCACTCATCGCCACAACCAAAACTTTACCATTTATTCATCAAATCTCATCAAATGATCATAAATTATCCTAACCTTATCCTAAAATGATCATAAAATCACCGAAACTCATCGACTGATTACAAAAAAAGAAAAATATCGTCCTAAAGTGATCATAACCTCATCAAAAGTCATCAATTCTTAGCCGGTGCTCCTCTTACAGTCCACCATGACCTCTTTCATTGTCGGTCACGCGCAAATCACCAGCCTCTTGACGGTTGAATGTGAGATTGAGAGATAAATGCTTATTTTCTCGCTAGATTATGATGCTGCTTCTCCCGAGATGAAGAAGAAATGTATTCACGAATAATGATGATGTCAGGCTTCAGTTCAGTGAGAGATGGTAGATGCCATACTACTTAAATGCGACTAGACGCGACTTGCTTTATGGCATTAAGTTGAGTCTTGCGATGTGCAGCATTGTCAATAAGACTAGCCAGAACGCACAATTAATCTGAGCATCAAATCATGTAAGTCATTGTCTCAGAGGCCGTGTGGCTGTGGTGATCCGATGCTGTAAAATGAAGCTATTCAGAGAGGATCTGCACGTCAACAATCGGCCACCTCGTCCAGACTTGCGTAAAACACTGCTAAATCTGTCTGAGAATAATCTCACATAAAAATGCAGAGCGAATTCAATTACTGGATCCAACAGATGGCGCATGCTGTCGTTCGAGATTGTCATCGCGTTCTATCATAAGTCTACTCATCCTTCGGATTGAACCACGTCACAGCGATCTTCAGAATCTCTCAGTGTGAACAACACCAACTACCTCCCAATATGAAACAACAGATCGACATCAATGCACCAGATAAACTACACAATGGATCTCTCTGTTCATTCAATCTGCATTACAAATACACTTCCCCTGTCCGGACGCCGCCCCCATAAGCCGGGCTAATCCTCCCGCAGCACCCCCACAAAACCTCACCAATTCGTCCACCGTTCGTCCGTATTTCGTCCGTATACATCATCACCACCTCTTACCATCTCACCCATCAAACCCCTTCATATTCACCTCTTCGGCCGAATATCTCTCCTGTAAACATGTCCGAACCACCCGCCAAGCGTCGCAAAGTTCGAAAAGGAACACGAAGTTGCTGGGAATGTAAATCTCCCCCATCCACTCATATACCGTGAACGGCGCTTACATGCCTAGGCCGTCGCCGTAAGATAAAATGCCAGTTCTCAAAGGAAGACGATCCAATCTGTATTGGCTGCACACAGCGTGAGACAAGCTGTATATCACAGGAATATGTCCCCACGCCGCCCGCCGCGCCCCAAGACAAGCGTCTTGCGCAGCGCCTCGGCAGGTTGGAGGAGCTGATGGAGAAGTTAGTCGACAAACCGCTGCCATCGCCAGAATCAGAAGATCCCGCGCTGGAGCGGTTCACGCAGCACACAGCTGATGTGTTTGAGTCGTCGGTCGTGGACAACGCGCAGCAGATACTGGACCAACCTGACGCTGCGATCGTGACGCACAGGTTTCCGAGCAGATCTGCAAAGGCGACGCATGTTTCTGCGCAGCTGCATGCGCTTTTCCCGTCGCAGCAGATTCTGTATGCTATTTCGCAGCAGAGTCCTGGGGCGCGCTTTGTCCTGGCCATGTTTTACTCGCAGCAGGATCAGATTGATGGGAAGCCTGAGCCTTTGTCGGCGCTGGCGCAGATACCGCCCGTTACAAGCCATCCCGCCATTCTGGCCAAGCGTCTTCTGCAACTTGCCGTTTGTCTGCAGCAGATGCCTCCGTATTTCGATGGAAGTACCCTTGGGTTGAGCAAATCGCCCCGCGAGACGATGGAGGAGTGGATTGCCGTTACTGGACGACTAGTCACATCAGACGATGACTTTGTCGGGTGTTTAGAAGGTCTCGAGTGTCTTATCCTCCAGAGCTTCTACCAAAGCGACGCAGGACATTTGCGAAAGGCGTGGCTGACAGGCCGTCGCGCTCTAAACATGGCGCAGCTCATGGGCATTGATCGCAAGAGCGCCAAGTCAATCAAATCTGTAGACCCATCATTCAGCAACAAGCATCGCCCTTCACCATCAGTCATTTGGTTCCGCATCAACTGCAACGACCGATACGTCTCGCTCATTCTCGGACTGCCTATTGGTTCGCGCGATAACAGTTTCGCAGAGGACAACGCTCTCGTGTCGGATGCACCGAGCGACAAGCTTGGCAAAGTGTACGCGATGATGGCGGGCAAGATCGCGGATAGGAATGAGCTCAAAGGTAGCGAGGCATATGTTCTCACGCAGTCCATCGACATGGAGCTTGAGAAGGCGTACAAGATGATGGATGATGGTCTGTGGTGGAAATTACCCGACATGGCGATCTGCTGCGGTACATCCGACGCGTCAGGCGACGGAATGAGCGTGATAAAGCTTCAAATCCGACATTTCTCGCTTCTAATCCTTCTCCATCTTCCATATCTTCTTCGCGACCGCGGCCAACGACGATACGAGTACAACCGCGCAACATGCATGCAGGCAAGTCGCGACGTGCTCGACCGATTCCTCGAGTACCGCAATTGCTTTACAACCTCCATATCAGGCCGACACGTCGATTACTCCGCCCTCGTGGCGGCCATGACGCTCCTGCTAGGATACCTCGGGTGGCGCTGGCCAGGCTACGAGACAGAAAAAGAGCACGACAGAGACCTCGCCGAAAAGACACAGGAAAGGATGCAGGAAATGGGAGCGCTAAACAACGACCGGCTCTGCATCGAAGCGGCGGAAACAATCCGGCAGCTTCTGCCCATCGTGCAGAGACAATCAGGCACGAGCGGAGAAAACGTCCATCTCAACGTCCCGTTCCTGGGTACGGTGAACATCAACCCCGGCCCGACGCCGCCCGCCTCCACAGCGAGCATGATGGCGTCCAACAGCACCACGCCCAGTGGCAACGTCGACATGTCACAGTTCCCGCTGTCATTCAACTCGCCAAGCTTTGGCTCCGAAAACTGCGACCTCTCCACAACGTGCGCCTTTGCGCCTGATGTGTTGGACTCCAACTGGCCCTGCTTCACGGCCGACCCAGAGGATTGGGCACTGCAGGGTGTAGACACTACGTACTGGACTATGCTCAACAGCAGTATAGCATGAGGATAAAGATATGTATGATTATGATATTTATACCCAAGATGAACCAATAAAACACCAAACGAATGCATCCAATACCAACGTGTAAAACAAAGGGACTAGGCTTGTCTAGCCAGGGTATCTCCATCAGGTAACCTCCACAACAAACGCCACAAATGAGATCAACTCCAGTTCCAGGTGCATGTAGTTTGAGGGCATAGGTAGTATTCAGTCCTGTAAGCCTTCTACCAGGGCCTCACGGTCAACATCAACGGTAGTGACCTGAGCGGGCGCGCCCTTTCGTTTCTGAGCAGCCCAGTATTGATGAAAGCCAGGAATCGACCCGGGCTGGTTGATACCCGGCGTCCGGTTAATGTTCCTGTCCTTTTCCTTCTCCACAGGTTTTGGAGGGGCATTTTCACCACTGCCCGAAGCCCAAGGCCTCCAGCCAACCCATTTTCCTATTCCTCCTGCGGGGCTACCTTGGGGGGTGTCCGAAGGAGCTGGCGACGCAGATCTGTTCGACCCAGGCCTGTTAAGTGGGTTGGACACAGTTCGACTTGCGGGAAGACCAGCGAAAGTGTCTCGGAGGGCAGCGGTGCTTCGCTTGGCTGCACCTCTGTACAGCGTAGGCTGCGCTGTAACGCCCGTAACGACAGCTTCAGCGCCACCAAGTGGTCGAAGGGTGAGCTGGCTAGGTCGAGCCTTGAGCGTGTGAATGTCGAGGCCGCCACTAAGAGACATGATGGATTCGTGAGAGATAGCTCGATGAATCCTGGGACGCGGCATGTATTCGTCTCTATTGTCCTCAGAGCTCTCGACGATTGAGCTCTCGTCAATTGACGGGGTGTTGCCGAGATCGGGTGTCTCAGTTCGAGACATGACCTCCTCACCCTCATTTTCATCCTCCTCATGTATCACATCATCATTAAATTGACGCGAATTTTGAGGCGGCGTGCCTGGATCAAGCTGGAGGGAAGGTGCTTGAAGGCTGAAAGCCGAAATGTCAGACGGGCCTTTACGGTGCGTCCGCCAGGTGGGCGACATGGGGTCAAAGCTCGTAGCTGGCGACATTGGATAATCGCTGTCGCCGAAATTTGAGTCAAACATCGAGTTTCGCAAATTCGATCGTGGTGAACTTGGCACGGACGACGCGATTTCAGAGGGTTGCTCTGAAAGCATGGACCACCTCTGTTTGGGCATCGAGATGACAGAGTTGGGTTCTTTGGTGTTGATGGAAGCGAGGGCCGGCAGGGCTGGTCCCAAACTCCAGCGAGCAGAATTTCTCGGGGTTGATGTGCCAGAACTTGTCGAAGCTGAAAAGATACTAGAGTTCAAGCTCGCACGCTTCCGCCTCATTTTTTGTTTGTCGGCCTTGGCTGAAACGTGATAATGGTGGTGGATGTGGAGCTCTTGCGAAATTCGAGGAGTCGTCGGTGGCTCATAAGCCTCGAGTTCGTCTTTGAGAGTCGTACTGCTATCGGCGATGGGCTGGTGGGTGACGAGTTGTTCTCGTAGAGACTGAATCTCGTCGTTCGAATTGAGAAGCATCTCCCGTAGCTCAGCCATGCCAAGTTGTAGATTGGCATTGTCTTGGAGAAGATCCCGGACAAAATGATTGACGACAGGATTCCCTGGCTTGGGCTCCTGCAGTGTTTTTGATGCAGCTGCACCTTTTAGACGACCGGCGGCTGTATTGAGCTGCTTCTCAACTTGACGTTGACGCTCCATTCGCCCAATAACCTCAGCATGTCTTTGTCGCTCCTCTCGAGCTTCCTCTTCCATTCTCTCCAACTGATCCTGCATGTCCATGATGCCGCGTTGCGCCTCCTTGCAACGCTGTGCATGTGTTCGAGCATCTTCTTTCGTTGACCTCAATTCGTGATAGAGATCATCCTGTTCGAGTTCCAAGAGAGAAATATGCTTCTCAGCATCTTCGGCTCGCAGGGCAGCAGACTCGAGTCTTCGGACGGCTTGTTGGGACGACAGCAGACTTGCTTCGAGTGCTTTGATCTTTGTATCGGATTCGGAGACGGTGTTGTTGAGCAGTTCAAGCTGGTCGAGGAGATTGCGGTTCTCCTCAATTTTCAGGGCATTCTCAGCCTCTAATTCCTGCTTGGCCATTTCCAGACGCTCTATTCTGGAGGAGAGATCAAGACGATCCCTCTCCGCGTCGGCCATATATGCTTCATGTCTAGCGAGTAGAGCCTACAAGGGAGACAGACAAGTCAGCAGTGTGATGGGGCATTGACGTGTCTAGCGGGGACTGGCATGCGGGACACGCGGGTGTTTAGGCAGTGGAAGAATTGGCAGCTGTATAAAAGCAGAGGAATGCCCCAAAATTGAGAACTGGTACCTGACTAACCTGACCAAGTTGCGCCGCGGTATGGACATCTTTTTCGACTGTCTCTAGAATGGAGCAATTTTTCTTGAGGAGAGCGCAGTCGATTCGTCCACAGCAGCAAGTCATCTCAGAGATATGCGGCTCCGGCCCAAAATCCGGCCTCTCCATGATGGGCGGAGCGAAATCGGAGATGGAGAGGCCCTTTGAAGCTTTGATTATTGTAGATATAATAGGGTGAAGAGTTGGCGAAGGGTAACGAAGGCGGCGGAAGATAAGGGATCGGTCGGCAACATGATAATACTGTAGATCGGAGGAGATAAGGAATGATCGAAGGGCGAGGTTAGAACATGGTCCGTCGGCAGCCGATGTTAGACTCGTGACGAGCCAAAGTCTAAAGCAAGAAGACGATGACCGTCTCGTCGGGTTCGAGTCGTTTTGATGGGAACGGCTGGTGTTTACTGTTGAGCCAAACAAAGAGGGTCTTTGTTTGTGTATAATTGGCTGAGGTTGTAATTGGTATGTGGGCTCCCGCGCGAGTCTAAGTTGGGTAGGAGTGGAGTTTTGTTCCTGACTTAGCGAGATCGCCGAAAGTTGAAGTTTTGGAGTAAACAAAGAAGTGATGCAGATAGATAGATAATAATGGACTGTGACGACTTGTTTGTATTCGTAGGTGTTTGCATTGCGTGAATAAACAAGGCAGATGAGGCCTCAAAAGAGACCAACCTCAGCCACTTGCACAAGCCATGTGATGCAGAGACGGCAAGGGTAATAGGCTGCGAACAGTTCAGTTCGTACAGGGGATCTCTTAGGCATTCATTAGGGGCGGAGACTCTGGACTCGGTTAGCGCGATAGAGTGGCAGGGAAGACGTGTTGAATGCTCGCGATTCCCTCATTTCCTTTTCGCGTGTGATTGGATGTGGAATTCAAGGTTGTCACACTTTGCTGAATCCGCCATGACGCAGATTTAGCGCTCTGATAAGACGATAAGGCACGTGACGAGTCAACTGACATGGTCCAGGGTAGTCTATCTGATTTGACACGAACTCTAAATGTCTTCCAAGGGATCATTACCCTATCATTTTTCGCATTCATGCTTTTACACCGCCTGCATTCGTTCAATGCCTCGTAAGCCGGCAGTTAATAGTGGCATCATGCTCTGTGCGGGGCATTGCTTACAGATACAAATACAACCCGCAGACGGTTGGATCGTGGGTGCAGCCTTAACAGGAGAACGGCTTACAGCGTCGGCATGTCGTCATACACAACCTCGCCCGTAAAGCTTCGACCAGTCACATCACTCCCATTGTCATCCCCCACATCATCGCGGGCATGGATGATACGGAGCTTCCAGTGGTGATGCTTGCGTTTTGTTAGGGAGGGACCTTTGTGTTGCTCTGCAGCTGCCGTCGAATTGATGGCGCCATGTCCACGTTTCTTCGTTTCCCCCAATTTCGGTCTCCCACTGCTACCTGCCATACCATCCCACAGCTCTCTCTCTCTCTTCCTCTCTCTTCTTTAATAAGACGTCTTGATGCGTCCACATCCTAGATTACTCCAAAGCTTTCGCTCAGCCCGGATACAAACACCCCGATTATTTCCTCTAGCAAGGCCTTTCTCCACATACAGACCAATGACGCAAGAGTACAAGCTCAAGGGCGTTTCATCGCTCGACCTCTCTCCGGGCTCCAAGCAGGAGGTTGAAGTTGAGGGCATCGAGAACGGCAAGGTTCTACTCGTCAACACTGGAGGAAAGACTCAAGCTCTAGGCTCCAAGTGCACTCATTATGGTGCACCTCTCGCAAAAGGTGTATTGACTAGTGACGGTCGCATCACATGCCCATGGCACGGAGGTATGTCCGAATGCAGTCACCCATTTATGCTTGTACTAATGGATCGTAGCTTGCTTCAATGCAAAGACCGGCGATATTGAAGATGCCCCCGCCCTCGATCATCTTCCCGTCTTCCAAGTCGCCGAACGAGACGGCGCAGTGTACCTCACCGGAGAGGAGAGCGCCATCAAGTCATCCAAGCGACAGCCCAATGTCAAGTGCACCGAACTCGGAAGTGTCCAGGAAGACCATGTCGTTGTCGTTGGTGGTGGTTCGGGAACACTGGGTGTCGTCGAGAGCCTCCGCGAGAATGGATACAAGGGTGGCATCACCATCATCTCCAACGAGGGCTACTACCCCATCGACCGAACCAAGCTGAGCAAGGCTCTCATGACCGACCTCAGCAAGCTGCAATGGCGAAACAAGGATTTCTACGAAGGTGGCTCCATCAAGTTCGTCCAGGGTGAGGTCAACAATGTCGACTTTTCGGGTCGCTTCGTTACCACCAGCGAAGGCGAGAAGATTGACTACACCAAGCTGGTCCTTGCTACTGGTGGAACTCCCAGACGACTCCCGCTCGAGGGATTCAAGAACCTCGACAACATCTTCACTCTCCGAAGTGTTCACGACACGAAAAAGATTGTCGACCAGATTGGTGAGAAGGGTAAGAAGATTGTTGTTGTCGGATCTTCATTCATCGGAATTGAATTGGCGGTCGCGACAGCCGGCGATAACGATGTGACCGTCATTGGTATGGAGAATGTTCCTCTTGAGCGCGTCCTCGGCGAAAAGGTTGGTTCAGGCCTCCAGAAGGCGCTTGAAGGTAAAGGTGTCAAGTTTTACATGGGCGCAAGTGTCGACAAGGCCGAGCCCTCTGCATCTGACGCGTCCAAGGTTGGCTCCGTATCTCTCAAGGATGGTACCAAGCTGGAGGCGGACCTTGTCGTTCTTGGTGTCGGTGTCGCACCCGCTACCCAGTTCCTCAAGAACAACAGCGGCATCAAACTGGAGGACGATGGTTCAATCAAGACCAACGACGACTACTCTGTGCAAGGTCTGAAGGATGTTTATGCCATCGGCGACATCGCTACGTTCCCGTACCACGGCCCCGGAGGTGAGGGCAAGCACGTGCGAATTGAGCACTGGAACGTTGCTCAGAAGGCGGGCCGCATCGCTGCGAACCACATTGTCAACCCAGGCGGCAAGACTGAGCACTTTATTCCCATTTTCTGGTCTGCTCTGGGTGCTCAACTACGATACTGCGGCAACACCATGGCCTCTGGCTGGGACGATCTTGTCCTCGACGGTAGTCCGGCCGAGAATAAGTTTGTGGCATACTACTGCAAGGGCGAAACGGTCGTCGCCATGGCTAGCATGGGAAGAGACCCAGCTATGGCTCAGAGCGCAGAATTAATGCGGGTTAACAAGATGCCCACCAAGACGGAGCTCCAAGAGGGGATCAGTGTAGTGTAAGCTTAGCGCGGCGGGAGCGATGCCACCTGTCGAACTATGATGAGGCTATGAGCTTAGATCGAGATGACAGGCACAAAATAGGTAATTGTTTCATCGGCATGAAGCTTAGTTGAGCACTTAATTCCGAGCGTCCAGTTACATCTCACGGTGAAAGATGATCCCCGGGTTCGAGAAGTCAATGACGTACGGAGCAGGGATCGTCATGATGGCATCAACTCCACAACACCACACAGTCATGGTGACGATACTACGTATGACGGGTACAAGATTGCTACATGAAGTAATGATGAATAAACAAATGTTCATAAATACCGCCTTTCGCCGTGCCATCAAGGTCCTTCCAGTCAACAGTATATCGCATTAGGACTCTGTTAAAATGACTACTCAAGCAGCTTACCAGGTCGAAAAGGTCATTGGACACGGCGACAATGCCGTCACAGCACAGGATATCGCTTCGTACCGTGAACCAGGCGCCGGCGAGTCTGGTGAGACCATGAAGGCTCTCGCATGGATTGGCAAGAACAAAGTCCAAATGGGTATGTCGCTTCATTACATGCACTTACACCACTAACACAGACAGTCGACGCACCCAAGCCCAAGATTCTTGAGGACCGCGACGTGATCCTCAAAGTAACAGGCAGCACCGTCTGCGGCTCAGACCTACATCTCCTCCACGGCGCAGTCGTGCAGCTCAGCGAGGGCGACATCCTCGGGCATGAGTTCTGCGGCGTGGTCGACCAGGTCGGGTCAGCCGTCAAGGGCATAGACGTTGGAAAGCGCTACGTCGCATCGTTCCAGATTGCGTGTGGCGATTGTTTCTTCTGCAAGCAGAAGCTCTCGTCGCAGTGTGAGAAGACCAACTCGAACACCACTGAGAGGGCCATGTATGGGGGTCGCACGGCGGGTATGTTTGGGTATTCGCATTTCACGGGAGGGTTTGCGGGTGGGCAGGCGGAGTATGTGCGTGTTCCGCTTGGGGATGTGAATCTTTTGGAGATTCCTGATGACGTTCCCGATGAGAAGGGTGAGTAGTTGCCTCTGTTGAGTGAGCTACCTTATGCTGACACTGTTAGCGCTGTACTTGTCTGATGTACTGGCTACGTCCTACAACGCCGTCAAGGACACAGCCGTTTATCCCAACGACTCGGTCGCCATTTTCGGCGCTGGTCCAATTGGCCAAATGGCGGGTGTCTTTGCGATCAAAGAGGGCGCAAGCCAGATCATCTTTGTCGACACTGAGCCACGCCTGTCGTTTATTCGAGACCGCTGGCCCGCTGAGCACAAGGACAAGCTCGAGCTGGTGGACTACAAGCACTTGTCGCACGGCGTGACTAACAAGCCTACTGTTGTAAGCCGTCTCAAGGAACTCACTGGTAACCGTGGACCTGATTGCGCGATTGAGTGCGCGGCTGGTGAGTATGCCAAGGGCTGGATGCACTGGCTCGAGATGGCAGTTGGGATTGAGACGGACACGAGTGAGATTATCAACGAGATGATTGAGGGCGTGCGAAACTATGGACGATGTGGCGTTACTGGTGTTTACGTGGGTTACGTGAGTATTGCCAATGCCAGCCTCTCTTTACGTACCGGCGACTAACATGACTAGACCAACCACTTCAACATCGGCTCCCTCATGGAGCGAGGCGTTCGCCTCATCGGCAACGGCCAAGCGCCCGTTCACAAATACTGGCATGAGCTTCTTGAGATGATTCAAAAGGGCGAGCTTGATCCGGCTCAGATGCTGTCGCACCGTGTCAGACTTGAGGATCTGGATAAAGTGTACTACAAGTTTGAGAAGAGGGAGGATGGGATGCAGAAGATATTTGTGGAGACCAAGTTTTCGTTCCCTCAGGATCCTAGCACGCCCAGTCTGACGACTTATTGATGAGATGAGGATAGTTAGTGATGAGTTATGAATTGGGTAAATGAGAATGTTATTTTTGGTTAATTATGTTGGTGGTGTTTTAGTTATCGCATGAGGTGAGACGGATTAATTGAGGTGATAAGATAAGATTGTGGAGGCATTGATGATTGGCCCACTTCAGTTACTGCAATCGCCCACCAGTCTAGGTACGGAAGTTGGCGACATCAGAAGCCATCCTCACTGTTCTTGGTTCAATGCAAGTTTTGCATTCGGCTACCTCTTATGGCTAACGCGATGGCCGAAAAAGGTTGTCGACTGCGCTGGAGCTCGTCGGAGACATGCATTCCTATTTTGCATCCGATTGCTTTGTAACTTTTGAGCGGATACTTGTTTTATTTCATGATTATAGCTCTCTGTGCGAAAACTGCGACCAATTGAAGTGTATGATGGACAAGATATTGTCGATGTGAAAACCATGCTGGGCCATTGTCTTGATTCTGGTCGTGATTGACTTGCACCTCATGTTTCACCTCACATTTCACCGCGGCAGTTACCTACCTTAGTACCTAAACAGACAGACAGGACGGACAACCGTTTGTAGTGAATTGACGAATCAAATGAAAATCAGTCACTACTAATCTAGGTCATGGAACCGGGCCACGGCAGATACATCTCAGGGTCATCTAGACAGAGCTTGGCGTACCAGTTACCCGTTCCATTGGTGCGAGCATCATAACGGTGTTTCGGTATCACCGCACTATAGCTAGATGCCTTTCTCATGGTCTTGGGGTGGATTAATGTTTTTATTTTCGCTGATAGTGAACTCTCTTGTCGGCAGGACATGATTGTCACGTGGATATCATTTTTATTAGACAGAGGGTGAGATGAGGAACGTCGCAGAAGGACTCGTCTTTATTTTAAGTGAAAAGGGTTTGCGATGGCTAGAGAGCATGAATTCAAAGCCTTTTAATTGCATTTCTTGATACGCTAGCTTGATTTCTAATAAAATCTTTGCCAAACATAGCAGAAAATTATCCGTCTAAAATCTAGAACAGTCCGAAGTCTAATAACATACGAAATGGTCCGACGCTAAAACTTGGGAATATTGCGCCCAATCAAATTACATGGTCGAGATGCGAGATAAAATCCGGGGCAACAAAAATAAGAGAAAAACAACAAGGGTTCCAGGTAGAGACTGTAATGCACACACCACGACGATTACCCAACAGAAAAGGAAAAGGAAAGACAAAAGAGGCAAGGAAAGAAAGAAAGAAAGAAAGAAAGAAAGAAAGAAAGAAAGAAAGAAAGAAAGAAAGAAAGAAAGAAAGAAAGAAAGAAAGAAAGAAAGGAAGCCCAAAGACCAACAAGCAACAAGCAACAACAACGAAACATGTCGTCCTCTCCCATCACGGCGACAGCGAGGCGTGAAAAGCTAGAGGCCCAACGTGGCGGCGTCCTTGACTTAAGCGTCCTCAGGAGGGTAAAAAGCCTGTTGCAGGGACAGGTGGTGCTTATAGGCGGTCAAGCCGGCCGGATCGTGGTATCTTAACCAGAGGCTGAGACTGGGTGCCGCTCCGGGGGGGCACAGCGCGTGATGAGCCGGGCTGAGACTCATTATAGAGATGTACTACAAGGCAAGATTGACCGTGAGTGTTCCCGGGCCTGATGCATCCCAAGGGACTGCCTGCCACTCGATGCGGCAAGGCTGACGGTCGTCGTGGGCTGTGCCGCTGACTCGGACAACGACGATTTCTCTTGTGGTCAGAACAAACCCGTAGCGGGTGTCTGTAGACAAGCAATAGGCGGCTACACGCCGGAGCGGTAGGGTTGCCGCCTCCCCGTAGAAGTGAGATCTTTCGAGCCGCGAAGAACTCCACTGGGATGCCATCAGAACACAACCGACAAGGAAACGGGTTCCGTCATCGGAGACGAGAGATAGCCCAGAGCGACGAGGCCAGTCCACCACGGTGTCCTTTTCGAACAGGACCTTGGGTAGCCTAGCTCCAAGGCGGGCCCCGAGCACGGTTGCGCCAGTTTGAATGGGATGGGCTAGGCTCGGAAAGAGGTTGTCTATGACAACTTGCTTGAACCGATTCAGTCCGTTGACCGTGTGAGGGCCAGGGTGACCGATAACGGTCGGGACAGGGTAATCCTCGAGAATGTCGCCATAGGCTTGGCCAAGACAATCGACATTGAAATAGTGCCAGCGTACGATCTGGGCATCGGCTAGAGCAGGGAAATTGGTCTTTATAATATTTCCTGGATTGGCAGTAACGTCCAGTGTCGGATTATTAGACGTCAGTGAATCATGGATAGATTGCGTGGCCCAGGTCTGGGGAACCGTGAATGGTGCGTTTGTCATTGCGAAGACAGTGCAAGAGGTACAAAAACAAGTGATGGGTATTGGATGGACAAGGTATTTTCGGTTGGTAAGGTTTATTGGTGAGCAAAGAGGAGGAGGGTCAAGATGTTTAGGTCAAGTTGAGAAAGACGCAAAAAGGTTGGAAAGATTCTAGAATATATCCATTTCCAACTACTGGTCTGGTTCTGCTTACAAACAGCTAAAACAGAGAATCTGATCTATCATGACAGACAGCCTGCCTGCCTCGCAGAACCTGAGGGCAGCGACGGTGTTCCAGAAGACCAACCCCTGTTCGCTCGTCGCCAAGCAGGCTCCTACTCCCTATTGTCGAACAGCGGTATGATCACGGTGGCATTGGGTACCAGTGGCTTTGCCAAGGGCCTCACTGATGGACACCTTACTGCAAGGCTCTGTCATAATGTTAAGGGCAGGTTCTGGTTGTTGCGCAAGCTAACGTTAATATACAGCATGCTTATGATTCAAGGCACCGGCAGCTACCCGCAAGACTCTCCCATACTGTCAAGCGCCGGGACCCCTTCTCCCACCGAACGTTGCGTTGGTAGGTAATGCCAAACTTTCATTGACATTGATTGGACGCTGGTGGCTGGTTAGAAGGTTTGCTATTGGGGAATATGATGGATGGACTTCCCATTGCTGGACTATTCCCGGTTCCCGACTTGGCACGGAGGCAGATGGCTTGTGCTCAGCAGGGGTTCTGCCAACAGAACCTCAGCCGCAATAGCAAAGGTACATGGGCTGTAGTGGGTCATCTTCCAAGAACAAGGTATATCTGATGGTGAATGATGACGACCAGTACTTTCAGCCTCATAAGCCAAGACCCAGGACATCAGAATTGTGTCAAGAGCCAGCAAACATGATCTGCCCGTCTCCTTGCCCGCGCGAGGAATTGCCAAACGCATTCCCCGGAGCCTGGAGCATGATAGCCCCAAAATGATTATAGAACTGTGCACTGGTGGCTTTTTAGAAGCTGCTCATTCTTAGAAGATAACATGCCGGTTTCCTGCTCCGCAAGATGATACATGATCGGCTGCAAGGTCAGTTCTGTGCTAAACCAAAACCTGGGGCTCAGCAATACAGGACGCACATTGGCTGACGATCCTGGAAACTGTGACTTATTTACGATAGTTCCCAAACAGCTTTCTCTTCCAATTGCCCCCTGCTATAGAGACCCTGATTGGTGGCTGGCCACAGCCTACCTGGACGCCAAGTGTTATATGGTAGCACAACAGCCCGTTCTGACTGGCCAAAGGATGGTAGTGGAATCGGCGAGCCAGAAATGGATTAGGTGCGGCGACACAAGGGTAATGTGCCGTCATTGACACATTAACGAACGGGGCCTGGTTGCAAAACGAACAAGAATTGGAGTTCGGCGCCAACATGAAGAAAGAAACATGACTTTTCGGAGTGAAGACCATCCTTTACAATCGCGTAGCCTTTGATGCTAATAAAAAGTGAAACGCAGCGGCCGAACAAAGCGGCTGATGGGACAAACGGCACACGGGACACGGCACACGGGACAAACGGGAGAGAGGGCAATGATCAATCCTTCATTTTGCTTGGGCACACAACCATGACAGGGCTCTGTCATATTTTGCTTATTCTTGGGGATTAGCCTCCTGACCGTGTTGTCGCCATCCCCCTTTCCAGAGTTATCGCGCGACTGGCAGATTCCCCCCCCCCTCCGCCCTCCCCTCTGGAAATTCCTGCACGGTTCCTGGGCTCTCCTCTCTCATCAATTGCGGTGCTGTTTTGCCTGCAGAGTCTACCGTTTGGCTATGGCGGTGCTGTTCCCGGGTTCTCTCTCTCTCTTCATCGACCTCAACGCACCACAGAACTGCTCGCGGACGCTCCCTTTGTGTGAACAGCTGTGCTATTTCTGGCATGTCCTTCTTTCAATTGCTCCTCTTTGACAGTCACGGCACGGTCCCCAATTCACACGCTCTTCTCTTTGAGAATCGCTGCGCTGTTCCTGGACTGTTCTTCTTTGTCGATTGCCGCAAGGTTCGCAGACTCTCGCTCCTCAGCCATTGATGCACCGTCGCTGACACTCAATGTTTTGGCAGACAAAGCGAAACATAAAACGACCTCCGTCTCTTCTTATCACGTCAATTCAATCGAACAATTACCTGCAACCTCTTGCTCAGTTCTCTGAAACAACACCCACCGCTGCAAAATGCCACGTTCAAAACCGCTTCCGGACTGTGAAGGTCCGAAGCTCGAATGCTTCCTCGACGACATTACTACCGACGACTTTAAGATTCTAGGATACTTAGGCGGTGGATGTCATTCAAATGTCTTCAAGGCCCAGATTCATGGAGAAGTTTATGCCATCAAGATAGTAAGTGCTTCAGCCGATCAATCCCCCTCCTACATGTCTTTGCCGTCTAACCATGGTTTAGTTCTCCGATTATCCGACAAAGGAGCCATCTTTCATGTTTTCGGCCTTCGAAAATTTCCCCGAAACCGACCCCAACGACTGGGAAATCGAGCCTGTTGTGCCAAATGATGAACTATCCCAGTCGACCATTGATAGTCTTCGGCTCCACGCGACCTCCTTCTATAACGAATGCCGTGTCTTTGGGAGACTGAAGGAGCTAGATCGCGAGCATCTTGCCATCAAAGCCTATGGCTACCTCGAGTTTAATCTTGATGATGAAAGGGTGCAGCAGAAATTCCTCCCTTTCCTGGAAGAAAACAAGCGACAATCTGCCTACTCACAAGGGAAGAAAGATTTGACCACTGCAGACACGATCCGAGACCTCTTCCAACACGATGACCTCAAGAAACCGCTCATGGCTATTGTCAAAGAATGGATACCTCTTCCCGGAAGCCAGGCGATGCCGTTTGTGTTGACACAGAAACAGATGCGCTCCCTGCCCCAACTCCTCCGCAATCTTCACGGGCTGCACAAGTCAGGCATCGTGGTGCGAGATCTCAAGATGCAGCAGTACCTCGACGGGAAGCTGGCAGACTTCAGTTTCGCCTGGACCATCCCGCACATCTTTGATCCAGAGAGCGGCATCAAACCCCGTTGGAGCTTCGAGAGCATGGCGGCGTGGGACCTCAAATGCTTTCAGGACATGCTCGACTGCTTCGATAGGAGAGCCGACGAGACGGCGCCGCGTATGCGAAAACATAACCTTGTCGCATGGAGAAAGGACGACGTTTACGATCGCCTCCGGCCCAGACCTCAGATGTACGGCCCCTCCCTGCCCATGCTCATCTACGATAGCCCGGTCCAACCCATGATGCATCGCCCGCCCTTTGACCCCGCCAAGTTCAACTGGCGGGCTGTCCAAAAGCCAACAAAGAAGGGTGCAGGGCGTGTGACCAAGACAAAGGCACCCCAAAGAAGAGCGACAAAGAAGAGAGGATCAAAATGACACGCCGCGTAGACAAGTCGGTACAAGACGGCGACCCCCGGAGAACACCTCGATAGACCTGATTGCGTTTTCAATTCTGCTACATACTCGCGATGCTTTAGTACCATTTGATGTTTGAAGAGATAGAATAAATACACTCTGAACTTACTGCCCCGCACGTTGATCCATGAGAAACCTCAACAGCCCTCTCTGCAACGCACACGGTGCTGCGCAACCATGATCCTCACCCTCAAACTCCCAGCACCAGACATTTCTCAAATGACGCGACTCTTGCATCCTCGCCACCAACGCCAGGGCATTATCCCTCATCTTTCGCTGCATCGCGCCCTTTTGCTTCTTCTCAAACTTCTCATCCGACTCACCAGGCAATTGAATCAGCGTCTGTTCCGCTCCACCAAACATGACCAGCAATCTTGGGGCTTGTCCAGTCAGAGGGCTGCGCTCATTGAAGCGCTGTTCCTGGTCGCGAACAATACTGCAATTGTTGAACCAGATGGACGGACTCGCAGCGATGAATGTGTCGAAAGACTCTGGCTTCGTGAACAGCGCGTTGAGGGCGAAGAGACCGCCGTAAGAATGACCGAAGAGCGCTTTGGGACCTGTTCCCAGAGATGCATTCGGGAAGAGCGTGTTTTCGATATAAGGTTGGATGTCGTTCTTGATGATATCCAGAAAGTCCGACGCGCCGCCAAAAGGACCAAGCGATGGTTTCCCATCCGGCCCCAGCGGGATATCGTATACCCCATCCCCAGACTCCGGTGTCAAGTCTCCGTTTCTCCGTTTGTCAAAAACACCGCCGGTTTTGTTAGGATACCCAACAGCTACAATCACAGCTCTCGTCTGATGCGTAAACTCCAATCTCCTTGCGATATCCGTCGCCGTAAAAAAGTAAGCATTTCCATCGACGATATACCTAATCCACATTGATCAATCCCCCGTTGTTATTCTCGGTGAGGCTTTTCTTACACAGTGGAGACGACCGCATCGTCGTTTACTGGAGCGCGATCATTCCAACAAAGAGGCCAGGATACCTGGATGAGATAATCGCCTCGTCGGGAGGGGAATAAGAATTGGCATGAATCATGCACGGTGGCGCTTTCGAGAGCTACTGGGACGAGAGTCATGGTCAAGTTGTTGAGCGGAGGAGAATCAGAAGATAGTAATGGAGATGGAGACGCGGCTGATGGTCTGATGATCAGATAAGATTAGATAAGCGAATGAGAACATCGCGAGTGGAGACGTGGCAACAGGCTTGCACAAGATTTCCCAGATTGGTTTATACCTTAATTGCATATTGCATAATGTTTTATGGAAGAATATTAGCTGACAGTACTGGCATGTATTTATTACCCTTAGAATACTACCTCAATTAGAGCCCAGGTCTATGCTAAATGGCTTTAATTACCACTTGGAACTCAGCGTGTTCTTTCTAGGCTATCTATCTTTGCCCAACGTGTAGACAGTCTTTGAGTTTAAGCGGTAAAGGTGGCTTGGAGACGATAACTATAGTAAGGTACTTCCTGAGACATCAGATGTTGCTGCGAGTCTCGGGCGTTTTGTGGCGAACCTTGTAAGTAGTGAGGAATGTCAACATTGGCAGCATATCAGACGCTCAAGTATCGTGACTATGACAGAATCTAGACATTTACTATAATAAGTGCAGGTAGTTAATTTGGGTGCGTGCGCCATTTACACATTCCGGACTATTGTTTCTCTTGGCACCGCTCTACATGTCTACACTATCTAGTTCGGATGATTTCCACGGACAGTTTCGTGGCTAAGTTCGGCTACAACAACATTCAAAAAATGAGTTAGTGCGACTGGAGATATTTAAGAAAGCGTGTGAGTAGCTTAATTTCTTCCCTTTATATTCTATAAAACATTTTCTCCTAGTGTTTAATGACCTCTCACTCTAAAACATCCACTCGTGACCCTTCTCTTTCTACCTACTCAAAATGCCATCCCCACATCAATCATCGCATGAGAATAAAGACAAAATCGAGCCAACCTCTCAGGAAAGCGATGAGTCTCTTCGTTGTGGTGAATACGAGAGACATTCATTTCTGAGCAAAAGAGCCTGGCGCGGTTGTCGCAATGACGAGTTTGGCTCGAAAAAGAAGGGAGGCGACATATCTGAAGATGGATACACTCAGCCACAGGACAGACTCTCCGTCTTGGATCGTGTCTTGAGTCGCACTTCGGCTATGGACAGTGACCTTGGACCTCCGCCTGATGGTGGCTTTTGGGCCTGGGCGTCAGGTAAGCTCTTTTGTGAACAAGACTAAATGTAGCACTGACCCATTTGTAGCCATTGCTGGGCTTATAGTCATGCTGAACTCATGGTATGTCAAATTTGGATCCTCCACGCACTATCAGAGCTGACATTCCATCAGGGGGTACAACAGCTCCTTTGGCGTCTTTCAGACCTATTACACAGCACACCTCGGTAATTCAGCAAGCCAAATATCCTGGATAGGATCGGTCCAAATATCTGCACTGTTCTTTGTTGGAACCCTCTCTGGTCGCCTCACAGACGCCGGCTACTTCCGTACCACATTCGCTGCAGGCACACTGCTCACCTGTCTCGGTTTATTCATGACTTCTCTCAGCACGACATTCTGGCAACTCCTCCTCTCGCAGGGTCTCTGCACAGGGCTAGGTAACGGTCTGATGTTTACCCCTAGCCTTGCTGTTGTTTCTACATACTTCAAGCAGAGAAGGGCCCTGGCCTTTGGTATCACTGCTACTGGAAGTGCCACGGGAGGTTTGATATTCCCGTCTATGGCTCGTCAGCTCCTTGGGAGTGTTGGCTTTGCTTGGACGGTTAGAGCCATGGGGTTGGTGCAGCTTATCACACTGGTCATGGCGAATCTACTCCTAAGACCTAGAATACCGCCGAGACAGTCGGGTCCATGGATTGATCTAGCATCGTTCAAGGAAAAGGGTTACTTGTTCTTCGCAATCGGAATATTCCTTGTAAGTCTGTGCTATTGGTAAATCGTATGCGCATACTAACGGGAATAGATATTTTGGGGAACATTCTTCCCGTTTTACTACCTCGCCTCTTTTGCAGTTTCACAATTGGACAAACCCCTCACGTACTCCGCCGCATTGAATGTGCTTCTCGTCGTCAATGGTGTCGGGATCATCGGCCGTTCACTACCAAACGCCATCGCACATCACTTCGGAAGCATCGCAGTTCTCATACCTGTCGTGTTCACTTCATCTATCTGTTTATTCACGTGGCCTGCAGTATCAACAGAATCGGGTTTGTACCTATGGGCTAGTGTTTATGGCATTGTCGCTGGAGCATCTATGAGTCTGTTCCCTCCAGCATTGTCAGATTTGACAACGGATGTGCACAAGACAGGTGTGAGGATGGGTATGATATTTACGACGAATAGTATCGCAACTCTCACAGGGCCGCCGATTGCTGGTATGATTATCAGGCGTTCTGGGGGTCATTACCTAGGGGCGCAAATCTTTGCTGGTGCATCGCTTCTTTTGGGTGGGCTGTTTATCTTTATGGCTAAGCGTTTCAGGAGAGTTGGAGATCAGGATCGAGCTACAAGACATCAAGGACAAATTTGATAAATGAGATGACTGATAGTATTTGTCACGTCACAGTAATGGAGAGAGTGTGTAACAAGGAAATGGCCTTTATGGTCCGTCGCATTCAGTACAACAGCAACTCTAAATTGCGCTAATCAATGCAATGGCTTGAGGAGCCACTTTCATCTAGTTGAAGAGGATAGAATCCGATCAGAACAAGTTTAGGTCGCCTGGGATGATATATGTTTATTAAAAAACTAATCATATCAACCTCAAACTGTTATTTCGAAACATTCCTCCCCAGGACTTGCAAGAAAAGGAGAGTAAAAGCGATAGATTTCGAGGTCGTGAAGCTGATGATGGCCCGGAATACTTCAAACTCATGTGAGAGTATCCTGTGTTGCCTTAAGGACCACTCCTTACGTTGTCTGACCCCCTTGAATCACCTAAAACCACCAAGAGCAGCACCAAAATGGCCATCGCAATCCAGAAGTGTAACGGAGTCACGGAAATGGCGACAGTAACCCGTGATACCAAAGCCACCAGAGCGAGGAAGGCGCAGGCAAATATCAAAGCGAGGCCAGCAGGGCCCACTTTCAAGGATACATCCATCTTCTCAGTTCCCCAGGCGGCCTCCAGGTGAAAGATAGATGATTCGTTTGGGTTATCTGTTTTGGTTGCGCCAGAAGAGTTTTGCGCAGACTTGTCGACACCATGGAGGTTGGGTGGAGATGGTGCATGGCCTTGAGTTGAAGGAGTGTTGTTGGATGTAATAGCCATTGTTGAGTTTGTGAGAATGTGACCAAGTATTGGAATGGATGTGAAAGAAATCAATTTTGAAGGTGCAAGGAAGAGGGGTGCAGGAGCTTTTTGTACATCCTGAGAAATTATTTAAGTTCCGGGACTGGCCACAGCAGCGGAATATAGAGTTTTGTCTTTAAAATGCTGTTTACATTAGCTTTCTGTAAAGGACAAATAGCGAGCCTTTCTCGTGAGCCTTGTGTGACTGTATAGGCATAAGTAACTCTAAATAAAATCTTCTTAAGCAATAAGTTTTCTAGTTCTGAATAAGCCTTCTATGAGAATGGGGAATGGATGTGCTATTGGCAGTTGAGAGTATTACTTTCCTATCACACAAAACTCAGATATCTTGGGAGAGCATAATTCCCAAGGTAATTACTGGGGCATAATGCAAGGAGCGCAGTTCCAGTGTATTTACTGAAATCCTCATTGTTGGCTCGATCCTCCATGCGACATAACAAGACCGCAGTACTGAAGATCACTTGCAAGGAAAAACAGGCCAGTGAAAGATATAGTCAGAATGATTTCTGAAATTGTGATCCAATGGGAAGCCATTCCTAAAAATCTCGGTTTCGTGGTCTAGTTGGTTATGGCATCTCGCTCACACCGAGAAGGTCCCCGGTTCGAGCCCGGGCGGAACCATTGTTTTTTGCCCTCTTTTGCAACTGTCAATCACGTAGTATTATCTTGCGGCATGCCTATTCGTTCTGGTGTCCAATTATTTGGAGAAGGTGTTCACATAACTTGCATACTTAACTGTAAAAACAATCGACGAGCGACTTATCACCAGCGATCTTTCTCCTTTTGCTTATGCTTTGTGCCTTTGTCTCTTGTTTGTGGCTTAGAATAAAAAAACATCGATCCTGGTCATCCGATCGAAAATCGGGTCCTAACTCATTGGCAATACCCCCCAGCAATCTCCAACTCATTTGTAAGGCATCGATCAAACACAACATCATGAGTCTTTGCAGCCGTTCCGCAGGCCTCTAAACCTTCGCCGCTAAGTACGGGGGAACATTCGTCTTCCCAAGCACCATCTGGACCGCTGCCATGCGGAATCTAGACTCCACACGCGATATATCCTCTTTGAAATCAGCAGGATCAAAAAAACATGTCGAACCGAGAGCTTGAGCATGTATAGCAAACAGCCTATGCCGCCGCCGAGAGAGACCGATCCATGATTCCCTCTTTCAAGCGAGATTTGAAGCTACTTTCTATCTCGCAGCCTGAGGGACAGTAATGGAAATCTGCCATCTACTCATGAGTGTCTATTCGAATTCCTTCTTCTGCTGATAAAGGAATTTCGCCTACGACTACCCATTCATCGGAGGGAAGAATGCCGTAAAAATGCGAATGTGAAACTCTAAGGACTTCTGTCGTAGGCTGGAATATGGCGCTATCGACGCTTGCAAGAAGAGAGGTTCCCCGAATACCGTATCTCTGGGCAAGTTGGCATATTGCTTCGGAGAGGATATTGCCATTTGACTCAACAGGGATGATGATGCTAGGAAGATTACAAGTATGCTCTAGAATCCTCTCCTGCTGGTAGTCGATAAGCACTGCCTATACAAACATCAGTATCAAATCCAAAGACTTTGCAAAGCCTATGATCAAGCCAGCCACCAAATAGAGCTGTCCATAATTCTGACGGCTAAAGTATGGTGTTCTACCAGAGCACCGAAGCCGCCAAATGGACACAAACAGGTAACTTCAACGGATAAATTTGCCCTCTGCATCTCACACAACCAGTCATGGCACGCGAGAGTCACTTCAACTATAGAGACAGGCCAACTTAGAGACAAGAACATTATATTCTAGGCAACTCCAAACTTGGGGTGTTGTATGTCTGCGTTTCCATGTGCTATATGTTATAACAAGGAATGCAAACCTTGTGTCGTGTCTTGCAGCGAAACGAAAGTCATTAAGGACTTGCGGATTCAAGGCAGATGAGCTGGGGGAAAGATCAGATAAGATTAGATGTGCCAAAGAGTATCGTGAGTGGAGTCGGAGAATGTTTTGTGGACGGATAAAAAAAGTGGTGTGGCTGATTGGTGGTTATGATTGGGTCAATTGAGCCTCAATTGGATCTGGAGTGTTATGCTGCTCGTTGGGGAAATACCCCAGATCTTCATTGATCACCATAAAACAATTGCAGTAGTTCATTGTGTGACCGTGTCATTAATTGATCTCGGGTACAGTAATTCCGCCCCTCACAAATAAATACATACCTAACAATCGATACATACCTAACCGAACTCCCAGCCGCTAGATTAATTGCTTTCGTACCAAACTGCGTCATCAAGCACCCGCCCACCATACGGCTCACGAAGCCGAGACTCGCCCACATGGTATAAGTGATTGGTGACTTTTACTTCCCTGCCTCGACGCACGTACCTTGCATGTGACGCAGACATTCTCTCTCTACGGGATGTGTGCCCAGTGTCGGATAAAGCAATAAAAATAAAAATTCCCCAACCACATCCAATCGTCTTGCACATGTGCTTCATCCCTCCCGTGCACGTGGGCCCTTGTTTATCTGCCGTGGGGGCCTTTGTCGATCCCTGTTGTTATCCCCCTCTAGCCCGTATCCAGAATGGTACGTGTATGAATGCAAGCAGCTTCCCGTAGGTGGGCGGGCCATCTTTGGTTTTCTTAAAAAGCCGGGCCATCTGCACCCTGTTGATCTTGTGACCTCTCCTCATATACCTTACATTTATTTGACTGTTTTAGACTTGAGATTCTCGACAGTTATCGTTTTATCGGCAAAGTGGGGAGTCGGGAACAAAAGACCAACATGGATTGCAAAACATCCCACTTGCCGACATGGCAGGATAACAAAACCGCGGGCGAAAAGGCTGGTTTCGCTGGACATGATGAGAAATCGGTTCTTTTGAACGACGATACGAAGATCCAACAAACGATGGATATGCAGCAAATCTTTTCCGATCGCCTTATGCCCGTCGCTTTCGCTCTCCCGTGGGTGATGGGCATGTTGATTTCGTGGATCCCATTTACCAAGATCTCTCTCAACAACGCCCCCGATTTCCTGTACGTTCATCACCAAGGCTTCATCAGTGCGTGTCTAACAATTGTAGTATTCTCGCCGCTCTTATCAGCACCCTCGAGGTCCTCAGCATCGTCGCAGTCTTTATCTTCACGTCCCTCCGCCCCTCAATGCTCGACACCGAACCTGGCGCCAGCACGACGACTCTCAAGGAGAAATTCTTCCGCGCCTGGTTCTGGTTCTTATTCATCAGTCCATTTATTACAGGAACAATGGTTGTTTTGATGGCGAGCGACATTTCATGCGATCCGGAAGATCTGGATATGCATCAACCAATCTGCCAAGTAGGCATCCGTCTCATCAAAGCGACTGCTCTGTGTCGCGCTGGAATCATGTAAGACTCCCTTCAATTCAATTATTTGTCGGAGAATAAACTAACGTCTCATCAGTGCGACATTTCTGTTTGCTACATCTTCATATTTAGAACAACGACCTACGAAGCGCTGCACCGACTCGGACTCGGACTCTGCATGAGATAAAAATCTATGGCGTCATGATATTTTGTACAACGATACCCCAGAAAAGCATAAAATAAAACTCCAACCATTTTATTAAATAAACTTTATCCCAGTTTCAAGATTCCTCTACCGAAAACTTTCGGCGCCACTTGAGTATTTGTTTCTGATGACGTTCTGGTCTGTCTTTAGTGCTTGCTTGAGTATTTAGTGCTTTCTTGAGTGGGTTTTTAGTGCTATCTCGAATGCTTGCTTGTGCTCGGATGTCGCTCATGCGTTATCATTGAATGACGCCAGGGCCAAGCATTCTCCCCTCCCGAGATACCCGCTTCCCGAATCAATTCTCCCTATCGAGCGAGGGGGGGTTCCAACGCGTCGCTTTGCAATGCATGCGTCGATAGTTGAAGATCGTTTGCGTTGCGTTTTGCGTGGTGATACAATCCGCATCTCCCACTTTCCGGCAGTTGTCGTAAGCATTTCGCGTCGCACTGCAATTCGATCCAATCCAATCCAATCCAAAACTCTGTTTTAAGCATAGCCAGCTTTTTCAGCCCTCCGCATTTCCATCACGTTGCGCTTTGGCATGCAACCGAAGGAATTGAATGCAAGCGGGTGGCTCGCGTGCACTTTTTCTCTTCAGAGCTAGACCGCTAAAAGAGAGAGTGCAGTAATTAGCTGTGCCTCTTTTCGACAGTCCCTTTAACCTCGTTCAAGATGCGAATTCCTCGTTTATTCGTCTCGTTCGGTTGCTTCCGTACGTGGGCGTAGCGGGCAGGGCGCTACGCCCGATTGAATCTTATCTTCCGTCTTCCGAGGTTAATGCCTTGGCTTGCATCCCTGCTGCAGGTCTCATTTTATCAGGGACCGGGGATTGGTTAGACTTTGCAGTCAGCGCTGAATCAGCGCAACTCGGCGTCAATCAATTACACCGCATACAGACATATTCATCCAGTATGTGAATACATGATACCCTATGCCTAGACTTTATGAGAACATAATTGCGTTGTTGGTCTTGTCTTACGTACAACTCACCTTAAATAACTGGATAATTTCTCATCATGTGTAGGACGATCCCACAAATAATTTGCTCGGCGTTATCTGCCTGATTGTAAGGACGAATGAGAAATACACGCCGCAGGCCAAGAACACCTTTGATAAGGATTATTGGTATACGGCTGAAAGGCCCCCAATGCAACATGTCCGGTCGTTAGAATAGGCTTTTCGGGCCGCTCGGTTACAGAATGTCGTTTGTTCAATTTGTAGATTTCTTGCGTAACCAGGTTCAAGATATTAGCTCTTTAAAATTGAGAACTGAAATAAATTACAAAGTCTATATGCAAGTATGCGTCCAATCATGTTTCTATAACAAAGTGGAAAAAGCAAAAAGAGAATACATCCAAAAAAGGTCCCCTTGAAGTTGGGTCTTGGCAGCCAACGCCTTGGTATACAAGTGCAGTTCCCTTTTATCGCCCCCAATCTTTCAACCAATCGTAAAAATATATCCAGTCAAAACAATACCCTTCCTACTCCTTGCCAGCGAGCCCTTTTCGTCGTGTCTCGACAACCGTCAAAAACTTATCAAACGCCTTCATATCCCTCTCTTTCTCTTCGGAACTAACAGTCATAAAGTCCTTGCCATGCCCAGGACTATCAGTATAGGTATGACCGAAACCCTTGAAACCCTTGATATGCTCCACGTACGTGAAGACAGCGGCATTAGCCTGGGCAGCCTCAGGTCCATACCGTCGAATACCAGTGCCCGTGGTATGAGGTATAGGACACTCAAAGTGCTGGTGGTAGGTATCTCGGAATGGCTGGAAAATAGCCTCGTGCTCTTCTTCGACGTGCTCGTAAAAGTCCCCCTCGTAAGTTGGGTCAATCGCCTTCCAAGAACAGCTGTCATCCAAGTCCCAGCCTTGCCCGAGTTTGAAGACGCGGAGGTTGGGCATGGTATTGGCCCAGTGCTCAAAGATATGGTGCCAGCGAGTATGTGTATGGTAAGTTGAGCCCTCGCGCCAGGCATTGCTTTTTACCCACTGGGCCTTCTCTGGGCAAACCGAAACCGCAGTGGAGTTAGCCCGATTGCGATCCGAGTGCAAAACTGTGCACTCATCGAGATAAAGCTTCTCGATGCCAAGGGATCCGATCCACTCAACCTGCCACCATTGACTGAACTCAAATTGTCCCAGAGCGAGAACCTTGAGATTAGGCAGGTCGTTGGCACCAACCAGGCGGAAGTCCATGTTGGGAAACCATCCCCATGATTTCAAGAAAAACAGGGACAGGACCTGGAGATTGCCTGCGACCCTAAGAGAGAGCACTGTATCAAGGAGATCGTGGTGGACATCTTGGCAGCACTTCTGTGTATTGAGTTCAGCTGTGCTGATGCGTAGGTCCTTCAGAGCCCCCGAGTTCATGACAGATTGAAAAGAAAGCATCGCCTTGACACTACTGAAATCAACGAGATTCGAGATCGTCAGAGTCTTGAGAGGACGAGAGACCCCAGTTTTAGCCTGCTGACCAGACACCTCGGGAGAAGTGTTATTTGCAGTTGAGACTTGTGGCTGTGAGCTTATTCCGGCAGATAGAACCTCGGGAGAAGACGTGGTATCCCTGCCAATATAATTATGTACCTGCCAGGCCCCCTCCATGCAGCGAAACAGCATCTCCAGAAGTCGGTATTGCGTATTGTGATACATATGAAATCCATCACGTTCCAGGCGTATGTTGAGAGTGTCGAGCTTGGGAAACACGCAGATGGAAGGAATAGCTTCGAAGAACTTGTCCACGAGCTCCAGCCGTTTCTCTGTGGGAAAAGATCCTGTCCAAGTATCGCAGGTGACTTCTCGCACGTGACATCTCAGACGTGGCGTCATGGCGATGTTGAGGAAGCGCTGTGGCTCATCTCTATAAGCGCGGACGCGAATGGCGCGGAAGATGATGGGTGTGATGAGGCGGGAGAATGTGTGACTGACGAGACGAAGGTCGATGAGGGAGTATTTGTATATGTATTCCAGGATATGAGTCTGAAGCTCCTCGGGGAGGGTAGAGAGAGAAGGGGTAGACATGATGATGGTGATGAGAGAAGTCAAGATGTGAAATGAAGTTGAAAGTGAGGCTCAAATTAAAGTTGGTGAGTGCTTTGCGGAGAGTGACTGAAGTTGGTGTTTAGAGATAAGGCGATTGGCAGTGTCAACTCAAGTCAGATCCTCGGAAATATTAAGAAGGAAATAAAAGTTGGGACAGTTTTAGAACGAGCACGGGGTTATATAGCTAGAGGAATAAAAGAAACTTATATCTAATAGAAGGTTTATTTTTGAGTTGGTGAGACAAATGAGCGGATTTGAAGCATGACTGGCTATGATATTGCAAGGTTTGGAAATGCCAAAGTTTATGTTTGACCAGCAGATGAGATGTTTATAGCAGGATAATTTAGACATTTTTATCGAGAATGAAAGCTTGAAGGTCTCACGGTTTAGAGACAAGGCTCGGGAGTGGCGCTATGTGACCAAATCAACTAATAACATTAACAAGACGAAATAAAGAAAAAGAATAAGTAATCAAACGGAAAACGACAGGCTGTATTAGAATATGGTTTAAAAACATTTGACTTTATGTAAAAAAAAACTTCTTTTATTTCATGAGTCATATTCTCTTCAATAACTCTATTCTTCCTGATCAGCTCAATCATCCTTCGTCCAATGATACTTCGCAGCAGGATGATCAGCAGGTGGTCTAGCAACGCCCTTCTTCCCATACACATTCTCCCTGTACGTGCCCCCATCAACAGCATAATCCTCCCAAAACAAACCCCTTGCCCTCAAAACGGGTAACAAATCAGAGATGACCTCCTCAAAACTGGCTGGCATAAGAGCATAAGCCAGATTGAAACCATCGACGTCCGCTTCGTTGACCCAGCGCTCCATCTCATCTGCAATGCGCTCTGGTGTTCCTGCAACTGTGGCTCCCAAGCCACCAACCTTGATGTGATTCGCGACAGTGTGCTTTGTCCATTTCGGAACACCTGGGATTGACTTTGACCACGATTCCACTGCTGAGCGAATCGCGTTTGACTCAACGTATCGTAATTCCTCATCATCACCATACTGCGCAAGATCAATCCCCGTCCATCCCCCAAACAGCGCCAACGCACCGTCCTCGGAACCGTAGCTCACAAGCTCCTTATACTTAGCATCAGCCTCCTCCTGCGTCTTTCCAATAATTGGACAAAACATGGCCAAAAACTTGATCGTTTTGGGATCACGGCCGAACTGCTCTTTTGCTAGGGTTCGTATCTCAGCTATGTTCTTTGCTACAGTGACGGGGCTATGGCCAGCGACGAAAATGGCCTCGGCGTGCTTGGCGGCAAAGTTCTTTCCGGCTTTGGAAGTTCCGGCTTGGAGGATTAGGGGTGTGCGTTGGGGGGAGGGTTGACAGATGTGAGGGCCGGGCACGGTGTAGTATTTGCCTGAGTGGTTGATTAGGCGAACTAGAGAGGGGTCTGTGTAGATGCCCTTTTCACGGTCAAGTTTGACTGCGTCGTCTCGCCAGGATGATTGCCTAGTTTGTCAGTGAAAATCCAAAATGATGGTGAGTCACGTACCAAAGTTTATAAGTGACATCGACGTATTCTTCGGCGATGGCGTATCTCTCATCGTGGCTCGGCTGTTCAGTATGTCCGAGATTCCGAGCAGCAGAGTCAAGATATCCAGTTACGATATTCCAGCCGAGTCTCCCGCCAGTGAGATGGTCCACAGTGCTGAGTCTGCGGGCAAGATGATAAGGCTGCTCATAAGTGGTCGCCACGGTTACACCAAAGCCAATATTCTTAGTAGCTGCAGCCATAGCTGGCACGGTAGCTAGTGGTTCATTGACAGGCCACTGGGCGCCTGAGATGATGGCAGGATCTGGGTTGCGAGGTCCTTTGTAGACATCATAAGAACCCTAAGAATGTAAGCGATATGACAAGTGATGCAATGAGAGTAACTCACGAGAACATCAGCGATGAAAATACCATGAAACTTTCCCTTCTCAAGAAGTTGAGCTAATTTCACCCAGTGATTGATATTATTAAAATCCCACGATTTATCATCCGGATGTCTCCAAAGACCAGGCGATTGATGACCACTGCATGATTCAACAAAGGCGTTGATGATGAGCTGCTTTTTCGCCTCTTGTGAATGAGACATTTTGACTGCAAATCTGAGTGAGTGAGGGGTAAAGAATGAGTGAATGAGACTTTAGGTGAGTGTAATACACATATAAAGTGAAATGCGACATATAAAAGTGTTGCGCAATCGAGGGACCAGAATCGCGTGCTTGCGGAGATGGTGGGGCTGTACCTTGAGATCTACTTACATACATCAATTGCCGATATCAGATGGTGTGACGAGGCGAGACTAAACGCTATTTTCGGATAAATGGATGTGATAGACAGAGTGAAATGCCGCTCATATTTCATTCTGTGGCTTTGTCCTCTAACATGACAGTTGATTCGGTTTAGCTTACGCCTGACTTCCACTTTTGGTAATTCTCATGTTGTACAGCAGAACGCCTCCCTTATTTTCTTTTTCCTATGATGAGCAGGGACCGAGGGCCCGGGACTTTGTCGGTAAGGAATTGCCGAGATAAGCGTAGATCACGTCAGTTTGTAGGTGCAGGGTTTGGATATCACATCTCATCATTTTAGGGCGAAACACGCCACAGGGATGTATGGAGCACGGATAGATGTGGCAGGAAAATAAGACAGGACAGGGGGGACATAAAGATTATGCATATTTGTATCCATGGACTATGCGTTGCTTCTGTGTAACACGGAGTAAGCACCAGGCTGAGGTTGACTTAGTAAGAAAATGGACCACATCCCAATCTCACCATACCCAGGTTATTCATAGGTTGTAGGAACTAAACTAACTTAGGGCCTTTTTGTTTAGTAGCGAAATGACCAATTGAACAATATTGGAAATCTAGATAAAACTTGGCTCAATATACAAATGCAATAGTATAGAGGCTTGCTCCCTCCGCCTATCCAGTCGCCGAGTCTGGTGTCTCCAAGTTCATCGGAAATAAACCTGACTTTAAATCACTTGTCGCGGAATCGAATCCTTGTCCCATAAACCGGCCAGTGAATGCCGTCGTTGGGAACCCGGCGATACACTCTGAGAAAATATCAGTTTCTAGGACTACATTAGCAGATATGACCCAAGGCCGAATCGAAGAAAAAGGGGCCGCATAGCCAAAAACAAGACTTATTCGGGCCGCTTACCGTCGTATGTGTCCCAGGTAAACTGGTCAAGGGATATATCTGTGTCCTGACGCGTGTCGGCCATAGAATCAGCAAGAGGTTCACCAATCTCTTGTTCCTGGAGCCCTAGTCTGAGGCTCAGATAATCAATGGCTCGCCTAGCTTCCGTAGATACTGTGGTTGAGTTTAGCCAGAGGGGATACGCATTACGCAATAGACCGTGAATCTTTGTCCCTGTGCTCTCGTCCAGCGAAACATCCGGTCGTGACTTGGCCAGCTGTACATAATAACAAAGAATGCTCACGCCCAGCAAAAAAACTGCCCGCGGCCGCGAGGACAGGAGCATCCACCTAGCCCACCTTGCAGGGTATAGCAGTCCGTCTGCCTGCGTCTCCTCAAGCACTATCTGCTGGAACTCCAGAATCTTGATCGCGGCTTGGACACAAGCGTTGCGTGAGTACTGATAGCATGTCTGGGTATACGGCGGTGCGAGATACTTTCGGTGAAGCCAGATGGTAAGTCTCTGTATAGCGAGCTGGAGTAATACGCGATGCATGACGATCTCAGGTGCCACCATAAAAGATTGGCTAAGTGGTTGCCATTGAAATATTGGTGGTAGTGAAGCCTCAGCTGCTTGTAGCTTCCGGTCCAGTTCCATGATTTCTGTGTATGGATGCTCCTTGGTATCATTGACAAGATCGCTGACCAGTCCCATCATCTTATCTATTCTCCCCTTAGCCAAACTATACAGCACGCGCGTAACTTCAGTTTCGGGTCGCGAAGGAGGTAGCTCAGCCGTATTCTTGTCGAAATCCGAGTCCAGCAAGTTACGTGGCTCAGCTGTATCATACTGCTGCGACTTAAGCACACACGGCAATGCCATCTGGCTCGAGAGACGAAGATCCAACTGCACAATAACAGCCCACACGCGGCGCCGCATCTCACCAGAAAATGGTGTAATGCTTGGGAAGTTACTGGGATCTCGATGGTAGCCCTGACTTAGAGCGAGCTGGACGATTATACCTTGCACGAGCCACAGCCCGGTCTCATCGTCTTGGGACATGAACGACTCACAGATGAGATAATTAATCAAGGTTTCTAGCACATATTCTCCGCCTTTGGTATATTGGCCTAGGACAAGACTGTGGAGTGTCTGTTCACGGAAGAGACGCAGTCGTTCTTGAAATTCAGGATCCGTTGGGTCGTCGATCGAGTGTTGACATAGTGTAGCGACGCACATTACGCTGAAAAGGAGACCGATCCAAATGCATGACATGGCATGTGGATCCTGCCAGAATTTGTCATACTATTAAAGCAGTTAAAACTGTCATCTAACCAGGAGAGTGCTGGAAGGAGAGATAAAAGAAGGAGAAGAGTAGTAACCGTACCTCTTGCAGAAAATGTCCGCTGTGAAGGATGCTTGGCACAACGCCTTGTGTATTGAAGTATCTCGCGACCATGCGATCAACAACGGGCCGCGGTGGGATGGAAGCAAGAAGATCAGCTTTCGTGGTATGGACAGGCTCATACAGCAGTCTAGGTCCCGAGCTTTGGAGAAGTTCATGGTCGTTAATTGTCAGCATCCGGGCCTCTTCTTCCTCCTCGTAATGATCTCTGAGCTCCGAGATACTGTCGAGAACGGCGGCCCAATGGACGCTCCCCACGTAGGTAGCTCCGACACCGAGCGGATTCAGACGCATACTACCGGGCTCTGTGGGTGAGGGTGCGGGGGAGTCAGCAGTGCCATGTCTTTGCAATATAGACGCACGGTCAATAACTGGCACGAGAGTGTTCTCGTCGAGCGATACTTGAGGAACCTTGGAGACACTCTGCGGTGACTTGGCTTGAGACGAAAGGTCTCGAATAAGACCATTAGGATCAACACCGGGCGTACTTTCTTGCTGCGCAAGTAGGGTACGGACAAGCTCCTCGAGCTGCTGTATGCGATCGCCGACACTAACTTTGCTCTTCCCCTTACTCGGTCCGCCCAATTCGTAGGTGCATGATAAGCCGATTCCCCTATTTGTGCAGGTTCTACATGGCAGCTGACGGTCACATCGTACCCTGGGAGCTCATCGTTAGTCTGAAGACTTATTTATGTCACGAATGAATGAATTTACTTTCGGTTCCTACAAAAGGTACATGACAACAGCGGTTTCTCTCGCCGACGATCCCGAAGTTGAGGCAGCGAGTTTTTGATCACGGTACTGGACAGCTGATGCGGCTGGTTTGGTATTTCGGTATAGGCCGGTGGCTCAAGAGAATCCATAGAATACAAGTCTCGGTTCAGCTGCTATGAATAAAGAGAACGGTTGAGAACAAGAGCGGAAATTGGCATATGGAGGAGTCGATGGAGCAAAGTGGTAGCGGGTGTTCGGCAAAGGCGGGGCTATATCGGAGCATTCGACGGAGCATTTAACGGAGCATTTTACGGGTCAGTCAGAGGACGGTGCTAACATCCGCGCCCCACTATTGCACTTCTGGCTTTCCAGGATCGCTAAATGTCAATATCAGCAAATCTCATAATTGCTGCCTCCCATCGAGAAATTAGGGATAATTATAAAGACATTATAAGTCTGATATGAAGCTCTGACTATTTGACGTTGATAACATTTACGAGAGGCGTCTCTCGTTGTATTATTTTCTTTGATTTTGATTCGCTGGATGATCCGTCGCTAATAATGTCCAACAACGGAGCAAATCCGGGGCAAACAGGGTAACACAGCATGCCTAAATACTACGCGAGTTTTCTCTTAAAGCTGCCATAATCTGTTCCTCTATGAACAGATTAGTTGTTTTCTAACTTTCTCAATGTCAAGGAAGAGACAATAAAGCATAGGAATCAAACTTTTCATGTATCTCACTCCATGCCTACTAGTCTCAACCACGACACCACACAACAACGGGTATCAGACAACAATGCCGAAACGTCAAGCCAAGAGCGGTAACACTGTTTTCAGTGATGAAGCAAGCACGTCAGTTAGCTTAGATACTACGGTTAATGGTAACATTGGCCATGAAGGAGAACCAAAAATCGAAAAGCGAGGAGAAACAAGCTCTGACGATATCCATGCTGCAAATATGAACCCAGGCGCAGAAAAGGGTGCAATAGAAGCTGGCGAGATAGCCCCTACACCAGAACCCAACACCGTCGACTGGTCTGGCCCCAACGACCCTGAAAATCCACGTAACTGGTCCAAAGCCTACAAGTTGACCAACATTATAGTCATCAGCCTATCCGTCCTATACACCAACCTCGCAACCACAATGTTCGCCCCCGGCGCAGTTACCATGAAACGTGAATTCGGCTTCAAGAGCGACACAGTTGAAGTTCTGACTATCACCATGGCATCACTCGGTTTTGCACTCGGCCAGTTATTCATACCCCCCATGTCAGAGGTCTTTGGCCGCATGCCAATCTACCGCACGAGCTCAGTATTTTATATGGGTTTTACGGCTGGTTGTGCGAGGAGCACTAATGTTGCTGAGTTTTTGGTGTTTCGGCTTTTGACAGGCTTGGCTGCTGCGTCGTATATGTCTACGGGTGGAGGGACGGTGGCTGATCTTTTGCCGAAGGAGGAGAGGGGTGTTGCGATGGCTATTTTTACGGCTGGACCGCTTTTTGGCCCTGTATGTTTCCGTTTTGCTGTTTTGAGAATTTTGATAAGCTGACGGTGAGAATAGGTCCTTGGTCCTATCGTAGGAGGATTCGTTGTTGAGAATCTTGGATGGAGATGGTGTTTCTATCTCATTTTGATACTTGTAAGTTTGTATGTTTTGCCCCGTTTCTGGCGAAAGCTAACCAAGAACTTTTCTCTAGGCTGGCGTGGTCACAACCATCACCTTCTTGTTCATGCATGAAACAAGCTCTATCAACATCCTCAAATCCAAAGCTGCTCGACTTCGTAAAGAGACCGGCAATCCAAACCTCCGCGCCGCTGGTGATAAGCAGACTCCCGTCAAGCAGCTCGTGCTGCACGCCCTAACTCGACCGATGAAATTCCTCTTCACATCGCCAATTGTCGCTCTTATTTCATTATATATCGCCTTCAACTTTGGTGTAACCATGCTTCTCTTCGCCACATTTCCCACCGTCTACGAAAACACTTATCACTGGAGCATCAGTATTTCCGGCCTGGCGTACATTGGCGTTGGAGTTGGTTGCGCCATAGGTGTCATCACTTTTGCCAAGCTGAGTGATCGTCTGCTGAATGCTAAAGAGGGAAACTACCGCGCTGAACGACGGCTTATCATGATGATGTTTGTATCCCCAATGTTTCCGATCGGGTTATTTATCTACGGTTGGACCACTGAGTACAAAGTGCATTGGGTCGTGCCTATCATTGGCACTGCTATCTGTGGACCTGGAGCAGTTATCATCAATTCATCGTCGCAGACGTATATAATCGATATCTTTGGGCCTCAAGCAGCAGCATCAGCACTCGCGGCTATTACACTGCTTCGCAATCTGACAGGAGCTTTTCTGCCCCTTGCCGCACCGGCACTGTATGCAAACCTGGGTCTGGGCTGGGGGAATAGTGTGTTGGCCTTTATCACGGTTGGTTTTATACCTGTCCCCATTTGCTTTTATTTGTACGGTGCATCCCTTCGGAAAAGGTTCCCTGTCACGATCTGATGCAGAGAATTGGGCCGCAACCTTATTCCGAATTCTATTGTCTGGCACCAAACCATGCCATCCTGGTTCCATGATCCCTCTTTTTTGTTCAGGATTCTAATATTTATTATTTTTTATTTATTTATATACTGTATTGATTACAATCTTTAGCTATTTCCTTGCGTTTGGGCTAGAATTCATCGAACTAGTTAAGACATATAATAAGAAAATCATTTTAGATTTTCGTACAAGACAAAAATACATTTAATCACCAAGTGGTCCAATGCACGAGAGCAGAAGCAACAGTATTTGAGACACTTCTATTAATTGTTAATTAAGGTACTGAGGTGTATTGCTTAGTCATTCTGGATGGCATGCTTTGTGCCGCTCATCTCATCATTTTAGACCGAAACACGCCAATACCCCAGTCGAACCTTGATGACGCCAATCACGCAACAAAGTATCAGCTCATGGTATAGTCGCTGATAACCGCTTTGACATTGACACAATTACTGGAGAATGATCGCCATAGATAAATTGCTCAACTGCCGAGGTTAGCTTGAGCTGCAGACACTTTTACCCGTTTGTCCCTGCAGCTGTGATAACGACATACCCGATGTTGTACACGCAATGTGAGGTGCTATCTGCCTATATAGGCGGCATATTTCTCAAGTATTTCCCCTCCAGTCGTTATTCTTCATAGAGTCATATTGTCATTATACCAAACATTTCTCATCATGGCCGCCACTTTTGAGAGTTCCGACCCAGGTGTCTACAAGGAGTATGAAGCTCAGTGGTCCACTCTCCCCACTGACGCTGAGGGCTGGATCAAGCGTGCCAAAGATGTCGCTCAAGTCCTAGCAAAAGACGCTCCAGCTCGAGAGCGCGCAAACAAATCTCCCAAGGCTGAAGTCGCTCTTCTCAAGCACTCTGGTCTTCTCAAGATCCTCGGCCCAGCTAAGTATGGCGGTGGCGAACAGCCATGGAGTGTTGGTTTCAGAGCGATTCGCGAAGTCGCCAAGACAGATGGGTGAGTTCTATTTTACATATTATGAAATATTGAAGCTGATGAGTGATAGATCTGTTGGCATGCTTCTCGGCTACCATCTTGTCTGGTCCACAACCGCCAACGTAGTCGGAACTCCCGAGCAGGCAGACCGCACTCACAAGCTAATCATCTCAAACAACTACTTCGTCGGCGGTGCCGTGAACCCTCGCGACAACGATCTCAAGATCACTTCCAACGGAGACAAGATTGTTTTCAATGGTTTCAAGAACTTTAGCACCGGCGGTGTGATTTCAGACTTGACTGTTCTTGAGGGTGTTTACGGTGAGAAGGAAGAGCATATCTTTGCTATTGTTCCGACGCAGCAGCCTGGGATCCAGTTTAAGCATAACTGGGATAACGTTGGGCTGAGACTTACGGAGTCGGGGGGTGTTAATATTGAGAATGTTGAGGCGCCGTGGGGTGATGCGTTGGGATGGGATGTTGAGGCGAAGAAGCCTGATCCTAACATCCTGGCTATTCCTTTTACCAGCCTCTTCTTGCCAACGTGAGTTATTTGCATGTGCTACTGCTCTTTGGATTTACTAACATGTGTTATAGAATTCAACTCAACTTTGCCAATCTCTACCTCGGCATTGCAGCGGGTGCTCTTGAGTTTGCCAAGGAGTACACTCTCAAGAACACTCGCGCCTGGCCCTTCGGCGGCGATGTAAGTACCAACGCCCCCTAGCCAACAATTTCTAACAGATTCCCAGAACAAGGAGAAAGCAACAGACGAGTTCTACATCCTCTCCACCTACGGCAACTTCTTCGCCCACCTCCGCGCCACCGAAGCACTAGCCGAGAAAGTCAACGCTGAAGCTGACTCCCTCTACGCAAAGTATTCACAAGATCGTTCCGCCGTCACAGCCGAGCAACGCGGTGAGTTTGCCGAATGGGTTGCTAGTCTTAAGGTGGTCACTACAGACACTGGTCTCAAGATCACGTCGGGAGTGTTTGAAGTTACGGGCTCGAGGTCTACGGCTGCAAAGGTTGGTTTGGATAGGTTCTGGAGGGATTTGAGAACCCATACGCTGCATGATCCTGTGGCGTATAAGAATAGGGAGTTGGGGAGATATCTTTTGTTGGGAGAGTATCCTGAGCCTACTTGGTATACTTGAGATAGTTTTGGTAGCTTGACAGTCCGTAGGACAGTCACCGAGAACGCCATACCTTATCTAGTACTTAGGCCTAATGAGTATCGTATAAGAATGATTCAATTTGTCGATAATCAGCTGCTAGTCTCTCATACATCAGCATATAAGCCAATAGACGCTTGACCTCCCCGTCGTATAAGAATTAAAGATCACACCCAAGTTTTCAATCTACTATTTCCCAATCAGAGTCCTAAATAAACGAGGTTCTTTTCTTCCATGAACCAAACCTCAGATCCTTGCCTTGTTAGTCTCTGGACCCGCGTAAGCCTCAGTCTGACCAATCTTGGTCCAAGGAGCGAAAGCCTATTATTGAGTTAGTTTCAGAATTATCAAAATGAGTGAAGAGAGTACCCACGTTCTTAACATTGTGCAGAGTCGCAGCAAGTTCAGGAAAGTGTCGACACAAGACATCCTTCATCGTGTTATTCTGCACCCAATTGATACCCTCGCGAGTGTACACCTCAGGACACCAACCATCACCGGCAAGGAAGCGATCAGACTTGATGCGACGAGTGGCCATGAGGATAAACACTCGGAAGGCAGTATCACTGAAGCCAAAGCCCTTGGGCAGAGGCTCGCTGAGAGTACCGACGAGAAGATCAACCGCCTCAAGGTCGCCGTCGTAGACTTCTTCCAATTCACCAGCCAGCTTGGCATCGCCACCTGTGAGGTCAAGGAAGCTCTTTGCGGGTGCCATGTGAAATAGGCGTCTGAAAGCGTTGTAGCGAGGAACCCCGCGCTCACGATCACGAAGAATATCAATAGTTCCCAAGTCCAAGTGTCGACCCTGGGGAAAGTCCTTATCGCCTGGGATATTCAAGTCGCGTAGGAAATTGGGCATGTTATGGGCTCGGATGGCACCTGGGTAGTTGACGCCGAAGGAGTAAAAGACATCAGCAAAGGAAAGGCCGAGTCCTGATTTGTCTTCGTCGAAAGGCTTGCGAGCTGACGCGAAGGCAACCTCTTTGATGGGAAGTGTGCCCTTGTGTTGGCCGTCTTTGATGCTAAAGAATGCTACGTTGTCGGGGATGAGAGGGTGAAGACGGTAGACGGAGACGAATTCTTCTGTAAGGCAGTATGGGACGTTATCGTGATCGACGCCTGATCCAGGAATACCAGAAATGACTTCTGATTTGTTATCAAAGACACGACCAAAGACACGCCAGAGCTATCACCATCAGTTAGTAGCAATTCATCACTCAGAATCATAAGACATACCTTGTCGCCCAAAAGTCCCCACCAGTTCGCATTCATCCCAATCTGCAGCGCTGGATGTTGCAGAATACCAGGAGTCCACTCAACAGTATGAATCTTGGCCATGAGAGCACAATTGATAAGTCGCGCAGTATCAAAAATCTGATCACTAGACCAACTGGGATTCGAAAGATGAAGCTGCGTGGCGATAGCGTTATGCTCTAACGCGAATAGCGTATGAAGAAGTTCGAGTCCCAACCACCAATTCTGTCTGAACCCAGTCTTGGGAATACCGTCGTCTGATCGGGGGAGGAACTGCACGCCTTTCTCACGTGTGACATGGAGTTGACCGGGATATGATTCATCACACTTTGCCCTGAGAGCTTTTGTCTCGGCTTCAGTGGATCCGTAGATCTGAGAAGCATCCCACCAATGAGTGCACTCATTGGTATAAGCTGGTGTTTCGATATCTTGTTGTGAAAGAGGATCGTCTTTCCTTGTTCGAGGGATCTTCATGATGCGCTCTGACCATCTGTCGGCTTTGTCTAGAGGAATCTCAACGTCTTTGTCGCCGTTTGTGACGAGAGAGTGCTGTGCCCAATCGTGTACTTGGAACTGGATCCATGCTGCGGCGAGGAGATTGACGATCTCGGCGGGTTTGAACTGGCCTTCAGGTCTAGCAAGAATCTTTTCCGAAACAAGTCGTGGGTTTGGAGTAAGAAGTTCCTGTTGAGTGGGCGGCGCGGTATGATTTCTCGGAACATTTCGACCGAATCTCATACCAGCACATCCCATCTTTGGTTGAGCTAGGTCATTGAAATCGCCGTCTGAGTTCCTGCTTGCGATGAACTTTGAGTTCTTCATGGGGCAATCAGCCGCAGTACCCTGGAACTCTGCATTGGGGTAAGTGTCGTGAAGGTTCTTCTCGCGGAGTTCATATCGAAGAGCGAGGAGGTTGAAGACGCCGAGCCAGGTTGGGAGCTTGTGCCAGTGGACAAAGATGTTGACGAATTTCCAAAGACGAATGTAGACGGACTTGAAGATGGACTTGAGAGAGATCATGTTGAAGTGAGAGAGTCCAATGAGTAGTGTGACGATAGAGAAAGAAATAGCGAGAGACTCTTTACTGAGTATAGAAGCCATCGTGCGTGTGTCCCTCACATTTCAGTAGGATATCATGGTCGATTTATACCTGAATCTCAAGCATCGAGCTAGACAGAATACAGGCACATGCAAGTCATCCCTCCTGGTGATCTATCACCCGTTGGGCGAGAGGCGTCGTGCTAGGTATCACAGTATGTGACGACGCTTATTTGTTGACTCACAGACCTGTATCCCCTCCATTCCTTATTTTTCCGAGCCGCCCTCCTATCGTGAGCAAACACAGCGATGTTGCCTAGCCGAAGAGGGAAATGGCGTTTTACAAAGTGTAATATCGGTCACTGCCGAAGCTTAATGTAGGCAGTCACAAGAGTCTCGCCATACACCGTTTGGGCTGTGCAGTGCATGTGTTACTCACTGCAAGTGACCAAATCAGTGTATGAGTATTACAAACATGTGAAATCAAAAGAGGGGAGGTCATGTTTGTGTGGCGTTTGTTCAGCTTTCAATAGTTCAGCCCTGTGGCGGGAGCTAAGCGCGTATAGACCACGGACCATACCATTTTCACGACAAGATATGTGATAGTGTCCTAGAATATCAATAGCGTATTATTTTAGTACTAGAAATGATATTTTAGCGTTATATTCTATCCCGTGGCTGCAGCTGAAGATGCGATAGGTATTTGGTGGTTGAAGCTCGTTTCTCCCCCTTACGAAAACGTCGTGTTTGATTGGTTGATCAGGGTTCGGAGGTGAGACATGGCTATGCAGCTGAAAGCTGGACTACGCTTTGAGTAACCGTTCGCCGAGTTCTTTGGATTTATCTGCGATTGGAGTTTGACGCTCACGCGGCAGGACGTGAGATTGTGGGTGATGTCCATGGACAATGCTTGAAGAGTGTGTGATACGCAAAATGCAGGCTTTGCTGGTAGCCATGGTGATGAATAACAATTATGACAAATGTAGTATCAAAGTTCATGGCTTTCGAAATACCTGGAGTGAAGTATTGGACGGCTGACAAGTAAACTTACATATAGTAATTACATGATATGAAAGAATTATAAAAGTGATCCTCCTACCTTGCTTCTACCGCCTTCTCACTCCTTCTTCTCCTTCTCCCCCTTCTTATTCTTCGGGACTCTAACAAGCCAATACAACGCCAAAGCCGCAAAGACATTAAAGATGATGTAAACCCACATCAACCCGAAATTCCTCCACCGCTCATCATAATGCGACCGAACCCCGGCCAAGAACACATTACTGTCTCCGATAGTACAATACGTGCATGTACTATTACTGCTCTCATTCACAAGATATCCTCCCGCCTTCTTGATATAAGCCTGCATATACTCCCCGCACGTCTGACCCTTTGGCGGTGGAAAAACCACATATTCGTTCTGCGCACAGACAACTTCTGTATTCGCCACCGCAGTGGACAAGATGGCTGATATAAGGTATGTAAACGGACTGACGCGATACATCCAGATCCAAAACTTGGGGAAACTGTCTGGTGTTGCGAGAACACCGCAGAAGATGAGACACATCATGAAGAGCAGGTTGGCGATGTTTCCTCCTGTTTCAGCTGAGCTGCACCCCGCGATAATGAAATCGGTGAAGGTGCAGGTGAAGAGCATAAAAACGAGGAAGAGCAAGAACATGAGGGCGCCGCGCTCAGCTACGGCGTCGGTGGGTTCGGCGTTGCGGTATAGACCGATGGGGTAGTACCAGCAAAAGTACATGATCGCGGCCATGAGGGTGTTCCAGGGGATTTCGACGATGATTTGACTTAGGATGAAGACTTGCCAGCTGTACGTTTTGGAGGGTCGTTCTCTGACTTCATATAGATCTCGTTGGATGACAAAGTGCGGCATCTAGACAGTTAGCCTTAGTCATGTCAGATCAGATTTGAGGGAGTCCGGCTTACCTGTTGCTGCGTGAGCTGTCCAAAGACAGTCAGCACCTGAAAGATCGCAAACATCTGATTCTGCAGTCCAAGCGCCGTATTAGGCGCCTGATAAAACGAGAACCCAATAAACAACGCCACGAGCGTACACAGCGCGGCTTTCGAGTAGATATACGAAGGCGTTCTCCAATACTGCTCAAAAACCCTCGTCGTGACATACTTCAATTGCGTCGTAAACGTAGCAGCAAACTCATCATACAAATGCGGATCTTCATCCTGACTCTTCTCAACCTGATGATGAGACAATTCCAGCAAGTGTTTCTGAACTTCTGCAAACTCGGAGGAATCTTTCCAGATCTGCGGCCAGTCGAGACTCGTTTCAGAACCGGGTGCTGCGCCGATTACTTCGAGCATCCATTCTGCGGGGTTTGCTTCAGGCGGACACGGTTCTGCGCCGTGAGATTCGAAATAGCGAGTCATTGTGCGTGAATGATCGCCGATGTCTCCGAAATACACTGTTTTGCCTCCGCTGGCTAGGAAGAGTAGACGATCGAAGCGCTGGAAGAGCATGGCTGATGGTTGGTGGATGGTGCAGAGGATAGCTTGTCCACTACGAGCCAGCTTTTCCAACAGGTCCAGGATAGCCCATGAAGTCTGCGAGTCCAATCCAGAGGTAGGCTCATCAACAAACAATAAAACCGGCGGTTTGGCAGCGAGTTCAACACCAATCGTTAAGCGTTTCCGTTGTTCCACGTTTAAGCCCTCGCCCAAAACACCAACGACTGCTTCGGAATAGTCCTGCATATCAAGCATTTTGATGACTTCATCAACGTATGCGATCTTTTGCTTGACTGGAATGTGTTTTGGCTGACGCATTATGGCGGAGAAGTTGAGGGCTTCGCGGACTGTTGTTGTGGATAGGTGTAGATCTTGTTGCTGGACGTAGCCTGTTTTGCGCTGGAAGGAGGCGTCGCGGAGTTTGTCGTCGACGAGGATGTCGCCGTGGATGACGCCCATGCTTGTGCGGTCGGCGAGGCAGTCGAGGAGTGTTGTTTTGCCGGCTCCCGAGACGCCCTGAAATTGTTAGTGTTGAGAGGAAGAAAGCAGAAGGGGACGTACCATTAGGGCTGTCATTGTACCGGGCTTCACCCATCCTGCTACGTTATCAAGAATACGCCTGTTTTCACTCTTGATCTTGATATCATAGCAAACGTTGTTCCAGTGAAAGACACTCGTTGACTTGAAGTTTGACGGCTGTCCCTCTCCATAGCCTTCTTTCTCTGTGATGGCCACGCGACCAGCTGGCCTAGATTCAGCATCGACTATGTTCTTTGCAAGTCTGTGACCACGACGGAAAACAAGTACTTCTCCCTTTGATTTTTTCGCGCTGACGGCTTCCGCAAAAAACATGTACGTTGCAAGGAAAAGAAGCGTAAAAGCAATAACAATACCGACATTTCGCCACTTGTGCGCATGATAGTATGAAAACGAGAGGTTGATATATCTGTCCCCTGAAACCATAGGCTCACCCTGTACAGCACCAACAGTTGAACAAACGCGATTCTCAGGCGCTGCATCCGGATACGTAGGAATGAATAAGTTACACTCAAACTTGTGGTTATGAAATTCGTTCACCATAAGTGATTCGAATGCATACGCCAGCGGATTGACGTAGTTGATCCATCGGCACCAACCGAGCATATAGTCGATCTGGATAACGAAGCCCGTGAAGGTAACTAGTGCGAGGATGAGGAGAGCAGCAGGGACCATTGCTTGAGAGAGTGTCCGAGACGCAGAAGCAATTGTTCTGAAAATCATGGACATGCAGAGCGTGACGAGAAATGTGATGAAAAGGAAGAAGAAAAATGGACCGGGTTCTCTGCGGAGGTTGGTCATGAAGTAGAGTGTCAGATTGTACGTGAAGGCGTTGAGGATCTTGTATGGCATGTCGCAGAGCATAGAAGCCACTGCTTCAGACGATGGATGATACAGAGCGTAACGATCGTGCTTCTCGACGATAGGTCGTTGGGCGTACAACGTAAGAATCTAAGTTAGACTTGTTAGCCAAAGCTGCCGATAAGTCAAATGGCCGATGAGTGTACCTCAAGAGCACTAGAAAACGCATTAGACAAACAAGCCAAAAACAGCAAAGCCCCCCTCTGAAAAAAGCTCGACGTCGTCTGATTGATATTATAAAACACACTCCCCACAATCAGCGCCATGATGAAATTCCCAAACAACTGCGTCAGCGTGATAGTCGGATCCGTAACAAGCCGCTTGAACCCGCGCCAGACACACAGCTTCGTCTGTTGCCAGTAGCTCAACGTGTACGGACTCTTTTTTCGTTGGTTCTTAGCTTGCGCTGCGCGTCGATTCGCTCTAAACTCTTCTGCTTCAGGCCCATTTATCGGAAAATCGCGTTTATACTCTTCGATTTCTTGCTGTAGAAGAATATTGGCTTGGGAGGCTTTCCACGCTGCTGCGAATTCATCTGGTGTTCTCGGTGCGCGGTCTTCAAACCCTTTTCGAATAATTCGCTCTTGCGGACTTGTCATCGACGTCAAGAAATCAGGCACCGTCTGTCTGGCTGGACACTCAAACCCCAAATCTTCAAAATACCGCTTCGCTGCTTTCGTCCCACCAAAGAAAATCTGCCTTCCCTCATACAACACAACAACCTTGTCAAAAATATCATAAGCAGCCTGTGGGGCCTGATATATCGACACCATAGCCGCCGTGTCAGACATCTGCGTCTGCAACCTCAACGTCTTACAAAACTCCACCGCATTCGCCGAATCCAGACCTCTCGTGCTATTATCCCAGCACTGCAGCGGTGCGCCGCTGAGAGACGCTTCGGCGATGGTGACACGTTTGCGCTCGCCGCCGGACACGCCGCGGACGTACTCGTTCCCGACTTTTGTGTTTACCGTGTGGCTTATGCCGAACATGGCCATTACCACGTCGCGCGAGTGTGAGATGAAGGTCTCGCGGTCGATGCCGCCGGGGATAGAGCGTGGGGCGCGGGCGTGGGCGGCGAAGTCGAGGGTGTCGCCGACTGTGAGGTGGGGGAAGTGGACGTCTACTTCTGCGGTGTAGATTGCTTCTCCGCGATGGCGGGTGTGCATCTCGTGGGCGGTTATGCCTGGCGATGTTCAGCTAGTCCGAAATCTGAAGAGCTTGGTGACTTACCCCTGTAGTTGAAGTATGCATCATCGTTGATGTAAATACCACTCGTCTCACCGGAAATGGTCTTGAGATATGTTGAACAACCAGATCCAGGAGGTCCCAATACCACCAACATCTCTCCGCTCTTGACCACACCATCAAAGTCTCGAATGATGTCAATCCTAGTCTTTCCACACCCCATCAGCTGCCGCGGAAGTGAAGCAACGTCAAGCCAAATATTAGCCACATTCTTCTGATAATCTGTAGGCTGACCATATCCAAAAACGTTCAAGTTCTGATAACAAACACCTGCTTTGCGGTTGGTAAATCCAGTCTCACTATGCAATTTCGAAATGGCCTTTGCCCAAGCCAAAGCTCTAAACTTGTCGCTTCTGGGATTTAGTGGACTGTTTTCATCTGCTGTAAAGGGGTTGCCGCTGATAGCAGACATCTGACTCTGGTTGGTGTACTGGCGTGCCAAGTCGCGGACAATACTGTGTCTGCGCTCGAGCTCTGAGTCTTCTTCATCTTCTGTGGTGGACTTGGCTGGTGTTTCGTCCTTGGAAGCCATGTGGTCTTGAGAATAGTTGGTAGGAGTTGTGTCTGAACTGGGATTCACGGGTGTTTGAGGGTCATGAGTCGAAGTAGTAGTCTGATTGTTTGCTGTCACATTTGGTCCCAATCCAGGTAGTGGTGCTGGCTGGACGGAGGTTCCGCCCATATAAGTTGAGGCCATGCTGAATTTGCTTGATTTTTGTTTCTTCTGGAGTGCTATGGGGTATTTCGATCACTTGTGTACTAACACAGGCAGTATAGGCTGAGAGTTTGAGCTTCAGAAATCTAGTGATTGAGTTCAAGTGACTTGCATGCAAGTGGACTCATAATGATCTGATGTCCAATGCTGCAGCCTCTCACATCAACAGAATTTCCAATACGAGAAAAAACTGCAACGAAACGCTGGAAATAAAGCTTCAGTGTCGTGATAATGAACACATAAACCTCACAGACCTTTTAAGTCGGCCAAGCGGACTCTTGACAGACTGCGTCTTCCGAATCGCGTGTTCACCAGAATTATCCGTATCTCCAAGTTTCCCAATATCCTGGTCTGTCACCCCCTGGTCCTCGGGAAGTTGTGGAGAGCTCTCGGGATGCGTCTGGAGCCCGACTGCCCGAGTGTGGCACCCCCATGCACTTTGTTGCATGATCTACTACCCAATCGTCTTCACCCCAGTCCGGAGGGTTTTGAGTTTGGGCTATATGCTTTTAAAGTCGACATCGACATCTCATGAGATGCAAAGTTGGAGATCATTGTAAGAAAAAAGATAATTATCGTAAATTTTCACACGAGAATGTCGAGTCCTGCTTCGCATCGGGATGAGTCTACGGACTTGAGCCCTACAGTTACAAACACGTCGATGGATTCGGAGCCCAAGAAGGCGGGCAAGAGAGTGCTGTCATGTGTGCTCTGCCAACAGAGGAAAAAGAAATGCGATCGGAAGAGTCCGTGTTCGAATTGCATAAGGGTAATTCCCTCAATAAAACTGCGGGTAGAGTTGATACTGACGTTCTGATAGCTTAAAACAGTCTGCACTCCAAGTTTGCCAGCACCGCCAAGGAAGCGCAGACGCCCGAATCAAGATCTTCTGGAAAGGCTTGCGAGATGTGAAGAACTGCTGAGGCATTGCACTTGCATAAGACTTCCGACGCCAGAGCATAGTCCGCCAAATCAACGGGAGCAGTCACCTTTGAGCTTACACGATGGCGATGATTTGAAGAGGAAGAGAAGCAGAGAGCCGTCGCCTACGGGAGCAGATTGATGACAACTGGAATAGTCCTCTCACGGGAATCAGTTCTCTATGAAATATGGATGGCCTGGCGGTTCGTTATTTGACTTTAAAGGCTCCTGGTACGAGTTTCAAACATATTGTGAGACCAGTTCTCTTGCAGTTGGGTTTTGTCTTCATGGAGTTGAGGTCTTTCTTTGGGGATGGACCATCTGGCAGACATCGACGGACGACTTGCTTGCATTTATGACGATACCCAATTCTTTTCTTTCAATCTCTCAGTCTCTGAGATGCAATAATTATATCGCTCGATTCCTCTTTGCTAGGAAGATCAGATACTTATACAATCACCATCAAAAACCAACTCGCTCAAATACGCGACTTCTCGTTTAACATAGCGAAACCGAAATGCGAAAACATAAAAAACCTGGGGCCTTTGAGTTCTTCGGTCAGATCTGACCCTCCATCAGCAAAGCCATTACAGGGGTATGCTACAGGGGTCACCCGCTGAAGACCAATCAGTCGACAGCCCGCTTTTTCAAGGGTCGCAGGTGATCCATTGACGTGAGGAGGTCAGGCCAACCATAGCGTTGTCTTGACTGATTTGGTGGCGTGAGCTTAAAGGCAGTGGCCTGAGTTGGCCTACGGGGTTTGGGAGTGGTCCGCTTCCCGAATAGCTTCAGATTGGTTGATGCGTATTGGGGCTGGGATGGGATGGGTTGGGTGGTATTTGCGAGGCATTATGTGAGATTGACTCAGGATGTGTTGACATGAAACTTCTGCCATGGTGATTCTAATATCTAGATGAATAGTGTATCTCAGATGTTTGCCATTTAAGAAATATTTGTGCCCAGCCGCAGAATACCTAAGATCATACCCTGGCATCAACCCTTTATATATCCAAGCGAGGCGGCTATACGGATATACGCAAATAGAAACGCTTATTTCGATCCCGTCGATCCATTTCTTCAACGGCTAAATATAAGATCCACCTCCACAATGTCACATCACCAGCAACACACCACTTCATGAATCCTACGGACGGAGTCTCTCTCAAGTCCGTTTCCGGCCGATACCCCAGATTTCCAGAAATGGAAGATAGTCTGATGCCCGTCGGGCCTATTTACCGAAGAAAACCTGATGATGCGAAATGACATAATTTGTTTCAACGTCCAGGAAGATATGACTTCGATAATTTCAGTCGGATAAATTTATCAAGTTTTGCCAGACATGAACGTCTGAGAGACCCCGCGATCTATTGATGCTTAAAAATCTTTTCTCGTACTCGTCTTCACAAAGTTCCATCGTTATGTGTTTTGTTATCCATGTATTAATTAAGAGCTACCTTCCCGAGGCATAGGAGAGGGACTGCTGAATATCCAAGTTCTTAGCGTGCAGTATACTGAAGCATAAACATACATATAGTAAGGGAATTGTAGGGTTGTTTCTTTTGTTGCATAGTGACCCCTGTCCCTTAATTTCTACCTTGCCACATTTCCTACCTTAACTCCTTTGCCCCAATTCATATTATCTACTCAGCCTCTTCATGAATCTTTGTGATTTGACTGCCGCCTATAGCGTAAACAAGATATCCCTTTCCCCATATCAGCTTCTATCTACCCAGAGGATTTCCCGACGGTCCCTCATCAATCAACTTTGAGCGGTTTATTCAATAGCTGTCTCCCTTTTAGTTCCCCAGTCTTGCTCACTTTAGCTGTAAACTAGAGGCTTCTGCTTCAGTGGGTCGGCGCCCTTGTTGAGCTGTTACCACGTTTTGCATCGGGCTCAAGTAGAATCAGCCTTTGTATAACATCTCCAACAGTTTTGAGAAATCGAGAGTTGTTTGCCTTTGGCGGTGTACCTGGGCTGACTTGAGTGGAATCGGTGCTTTTGCTTCGCTCGTTTTGTTTAACTTTGGGACGTTTTTGTCTGACAATGCTTGTTCTCCGATGTCTCATGTCATCCTCAGGTGTAGATCTTGACTCAAAGGATTGATACTTCGAATGGTTCGCTTTCTTCTTGGCTGGTACCTTCGTTGTCACGGTGTCTTTCCATATTTCATCCAACATCTCGACGGATCCTCGTGGGCTAGCCCATCGTCGTTGTGCATGACCATGCTTCGCTTCAAGGGCAGCCAGGCTCTTTTGTAGATTAGACTCTCGAATGTTTGGGGCTTGGAGGCTTCCAACGAGGCTGCTGTCGAGTGGCTCATCCGAACCTATGCCAAAGGCTCGGTCAACACGGTTGATTTCTGTGACCTCAGGATGGTCTTTTATATCGACTACTTCCCTCTTATACGCCAAGCGTACACGCGCGGTAGGGCGACCCCCGATGGGAAGACTCTCGTCTTTTCTACCTTCGACGTATTCCTCGAGTAAAGCGGTCTGCGACATCGTGGCATTTGTCCTGAACGTTTCGGTAGTGACCGAAGGGCAACTTTTCAGCGCCGTTCCTTGTTATGATTTGTCTTGTTTTTGCCCAGTCACTGCCTCCTTCGTCGTAGCTTGCGGCCGTCGCCAGATTCTAGGCACCCGATTTTCTAAATCTTGATCTCCAGAATCTGGTGACATGTCGGATTCTCCAATGTCTGCTGGTTCGGCAGTTTTACAGCTGTCAAGGGTTTCGGAACTATCTACCCCTCTATCCGCAGTTCTCGGTAGGAACCGCAGACCCGTTAGGTCTATATATGACTTGTAGGGCATATGTGGCGACATTGAAGCACCTTGTTGGGTCGGCTCATAACTCAAGTCGATGAGATCATTAACCGGCTCTATGATCCCAGCGTTAGGTTTTCGGCCTGGAGAGTCGTCAAGGTCTCTGTATGGTAGCTCCCGCTTGCTTCTGGTTTGTGCTTGAGCAAGAGCTCGACGATAAGCTCGTGTGTTGATGAGCTCGTAGTCAAAGTCAAACTCAGTTACACTCATTTTGCTGTCCCGGTTCCCCCATTCCACATAGATGTCGTTGGCTGTTTCCTTGTCAAGGCAGCCAAGGATTGTATCACGGCAAGTCCAGTAGGTCGGTATGAGAGACCTTATGTCCTCTTTCGCAACGGTCAAAGCACTTTGTTTCTTGCCGACCAGGGCTTGAACCTCTCGTACTGAACTTCTTTGATGATGTCGTCAGTCTCGCCTTGGATATTTGGGGTTAGTCTTACAGGCTTAGAAGTTGAAGCAACAACAAGATACTTTCTCGTTTGCGATCAAGGCGCCCTAGTAGCTTTCTCATGTCGTCTTACTTCCATAACAGCATGAAACGAGCTCTCCAATCGTGCCGATTAAGAAGAAGCTCAAACTCCTGCTTGATGCACGCCAACGTCGCGCGACAGCCCTTGACTGCAATCGAGAAAACCTCTTCAATCTTGCATTGAGAGATTGCTTCTTGATTGTCCTGCAAGGCAACCTCGACACCCTGGAGTGCTTCCTGAATTAGTTGAGCCTCTTCGGCTAGATCTGATAGCGAGTCGGCTGCGTCGGCGATCGTGCCAACGATACTTTTGACCTCAATCGCGCATCTGTAGACAGTGGCAGCCAACGCGACTGAGGCGCTGGTGATGCTAAGAGGATCCATTTAACACCGGGAACAGCCTGCAGGGCTTGAAATAGATGAGTGTGGTCTCGTCAAATCACTCTCGCCGGAGCTTCCGACAATCTTGCTAACCTGATACAGTTGGACGCCTGTTGAGTGTTGACTCTGCGTATCCAGTTTCAACCTCCAAGGTGGCTGTGCAACCGAAAACAGAATGAGGGGTTAAGAGATATTAGATAAGAATTGATGTCTAGCGAGTCATAGGACTTGTTGCATTTCTAGCCAATACACTCTAAGTAGCGTTGAGCCGCAAGGTAGGACAACAGCCTGATTCAGTATGTATCGTTCTACGGTGCGCAATGGCAACAAGTCGCCAGCAGAGCATTCCAACATCAAAGCATGCTGATTGTATCAAACGACTGGGATCAAACCGTTGCTCATCAGGACGACTAGTGAAGTTGCCTTGTGAATGGGCTCGTTGTTAGGTACTTGCGCTAATTACGGTCTCATCCCCCTACACCATTGACCACAAGCCAAATCCTTGTCATCCACTGTCTGATTGTCCTTTTAACAGATCAGGCAGGGAGAATCGGGCCCGGAGCTGTCTCATCTTCGAGAAACACCTTCCGTTAAATTTGACATGAAAGACTACTGTGAAGACTCATTTCATATGACGCCAATTATCTCACAAAGTTCCAACCACTGCTCTCTGAAGCTCCTCACTAGAGATCGAAACTTGTGTCAGAGCTAAAATCATCCCTGCTAGGATCGACAGGGCCAGCTGGCTGCTCAACGTGCCTTGCTACCTGTACGAGATAACTTTGTACTCCCGATCTTCCCTGTCGGTGATTTTTATCCATTTTCCACGATTAGGTACTGGGGATCGATCCGCGTATGAAGACTCATGTTTTCACGACTATTTGTTGAGATGAGCTTAGCCTGTCAGGGCTTGCTTACGAGGTAGAAGAGGAAGATAGTCTACATAACGCGCGTGCAAACTCTAACGTTTCGTAGACAAGATACAACAATGCCTTTTCCACTTATGCCTTACCAGCAGCTCTAAATAACAGAGCTTTCACTGCCAGCCCACAGTTTTAGTTCTTTCCTGACTTTGATTCTAGTAGAGTACCTTTGGAGAATATGACAAGGATCTGCAAGATGTGCCCAGCTAAGAGTGGACTCCCTATATTAGCGCCTTTGCCAATGACGTGTGCTTATTTCGCTCTTCCTGGGCCTTGGCGACCTCTTCATGTGGTCTAGACGAGGCAATATTGTTGGGCAGGCTAGAATGAATTGAACTATTGATGTGAATGCAGGGAATAACGGTAACAAAATAGTATGTTCATTTTCACTATCACGGAGGATGAACTTGCTCAGCTCTAATCATTTGCAACCACCTCGTGCGTTAGCATCAGGCTATTCAAACTAAAGGGGCTGAAAGACCAAATAAGGACTCAGTCACTGTGTTTCAGCGGTGTCGAATCCCCGACGTTGCGTCGTATCACTCGGTTATCTTATCGCGTGGTTGGTTCTGATATAAAGAAAGCGTGGCAAGCTGACAACCCAGCAAGGGGCTGTGGTTCTTGGCAGTTTAGTTCATCCAATTGAACCGACCCGATGATACACAACCATCAAGGGACAGGAAACATAATTCCGCACATTTCCCCGAGTCTTCCGCTGTTGGAACCCAAGATCCTGGTTAGGCCGACAGTCCGACAGCCTGAGCCAATGGCACACTGCTACGACCTTGATGATTTTCAAGTTGTTGGCGGCTATACGGAGTACAGTGCGCTGTCAACAGCGGCCGACTGGTGATTCGAACAGCGCACCACCATTGTTGGAACGGAGTAAAGTTTGGAGTGTTGTCGGAGGATTAACTGGGTACTGTACGCGGAACTATAAAACCGCCATGATCCAGCCGCAGGTTCGCTTAGAATTGTGGCTTTGGACTATTGAAAGCCTTGGGCGACTGTCAACTCTAAACGAACCTCGTCATTCTCATCCCACACGCGGTGACGCGGCCAAACCTTTGAAGTAATTGTGAAAATGGTTAGTGTTTGAACTATATACACTATATTCAATATCCAGCAATGTCTACACGTCTACCGAGGGTGTTGCTGCACATCTTCTCAGATCTGCATTCGGAGTACCCCAGATCTTGGCGATTATCTCTGCGTTCCAAAACCCTTTGCATTAACAGTAGCACCTGTTGTGAACTGAAATAGCCTACCAAATGCCCGAAAAGCAACACATGTTCTGCCCGGCTAAAAGCCGTTAGCCCATCAGTTGTGGCTTTTTCACTCCTGATATTTTGGTGCTTATCTTTACCCTAGCCAAGAATTGATTAGGCCCAATGGGACACCATGCTGATATCTCCGATGGTTAAAGCCAAGGATAAAAGCATAATTAGCAGTAAACAACGTAGCAGCCAAGACAAGAACTATTTAAAAATCATGCAGCTCGATCAATAGTCCAATTCAGCCTTTCAGCTTTCGGAAGTCGGTGGGAGTCGCTCCGGATCATACGGTAAATGGATGCCAGGGCGTTTATACGATGTGAGAGTCACCAATGGCTCGTCCAGAGTCTGCTATATAAAGCACGGCAAGAGCCAGCATTTGTGGTACTGCATCCTCTCAAGCTACCTTACAGACATACACATAACTACCACAAAAACCATCACTATGCGCTTCTCAACCGTCGTTGCTACCGCTCTCGTGGCCTTCTCCAATGCCTCTCCCTGCCTTGCCGGTGCACCTGAGCCCGTCATCTGCGGCGGCAACGGCTACGTCGGTGCCACAGATACCCCATGGTACAAAAAGTCCCAGGCTGAGGGCACCATCGAGGGCTGCTTCAACTCCTGCACCGGCGGCTGCAAAGCCATCAGCTTCGATACCCAGTACAAGACGTGCTACTTCTACACCGCTGAAGTCTCCAAGATGCGCCTGTATCAGGTGACCAACTCGCCCATGACGTTCCACTACTTCGACCGAGCTTGCGTCGCGGACGCTGTGGGCAAGACCTGCGGAGCTACTGGCTACGTCGGGGCTACCAACACCCCCTGGTATAAGAAATCGCAGGCAGAGGGCAACATGAAGAACTGTCTTGATGCTTGCCGTGGTGGATGCAAGGCTGTTAGCTTTGATGTCAAGTACAAGACTTGCTACTTTTACACTGCTGAGGTCTCGAGCATGCAGCTTTACACTGTTTCTTCGCCCATGAGCTTCTACTACTTCGACCGAGCCTGTGGCTATGAGCCTGTCGAGGTTGTCCCTGTCTAGGCTGGTCATGTTACAGTTGAGACCTTGCCCAGCTGTCCTCGGCCCTTGTCTTTATTCTAGTGTTTGTTGTGTTGAGGCTGTGTTCAATAGGATGTTGGCGAGGGCCATAAGTCTACGTGCTACAATACCGGCTGCAAGTGATGTTGGTCATATGGGGTTGACATTCAATGTAAAATAAATCTTGACAATGATAAGGTAGATAATCATATTTACTATGCTCCTGATGAGATAGAAAGATATGTGTGACAAGCCTCTGAGACTTTTCACGCAGTAGATGTTAAACTACTAGGCAGCTCAAGGTTATTGCTAAATCACGACCTGTATTTGCCGAGGGGGGCCTATCGCGATGTGCACTTATATGGCACCGGCAGCTCGCTAGCGACCGTTTATCCGGATCCGAGATTCCAACGCTAGTGATGTAGCTTTGCACTAACAGACTGATGACCTGACAATAGGGAACCGAGATCTGACAAGTCAAGATTCCAGGGACAATCAACAAGAAAATGTAACCAACGAACATGGGCTGATGGTAACATATCTGAGGAGCCTTGATACCATCGGTTACAGGAGCCGATTCACCAGGTGATATTTGGTTCACAGATGGTCTCACCACGGACCTAAGAACAGACAGAACGATTTCTTGATTCTGGGTGTCTGTTTCGGACAGGATTCTCCAGCTTTGACCCGTGTTTTCCAAAGAGCCAGGGATATTTATCTTCACTAGTATTCCCAGTATTTGCATGGAGACTGGAGAGTTGCTTTAGGACTTCTCCTACACGCTCGGGTGTCCATGGTTGCAGGGGAGTCCCGAATATAGATTCACTTGATACATCTAACATGATGAAGATGCCTTGCCCGTTCACGGTATCTGTACCCGCGAACCAGATCCTGGAAAGAAGCATCGTCGTCTGGGGAGCGACATGATAGTAGAATTCAGTCTCACGGCGATACGTAAGCAACATCTGAGGAACAGTCTCACGAATCACCGGGTTGAACCCCCCCTTGAGCACAGCCCTCTTAGGAATCTCAGTCTCGACACCATCGCCAAAGACGATATCCATAAAGACTTTCGAAGAAGTGCCGTGTATAATAGAACTAATCTTAAAGTTCTTCACAGTAACGCCAAGAGCTTCTGATAGCCACTAAAAAGTAATCTTGTCCGGGGTTAACGGCAGCGGCCTTTCGCTGTTGAATTTACTCCTCGGAGCCTGAGATCCCATGGCAAGGGAGTTGGACATAATGATCAAGTGTTTAAACGAAGGATACGAGGAGTGAAAGTGGTGTTGCTTTCTTGTTGCATCAGCCAGTGACGTGGATTATATACCCTTGTCGGGCCCTCATTGCAACCCATTCTGAGAAACCTGATCTGCAAGGGCTATTCCCGCGTGACACACTGTGTTTCAGAGGAAATTCAGATCAATTGCCAGGTATGTGACCATCGCTAGAGTGAAGTTAATTACATCTCACTTTGTTCATTTTACGTTTCACGTATAATTGTTCTAATTATCTTGGTCTCACCTCTGTTAGACTATACCTGTTACAGAGCTCGCGAAGCTTTCGTAACATGGGCTGTCATTATTTCTGTCGATGTAGTTCTGGAAAGCTGGAGAGATACATATCCTGTAAGTCGAACAGCATAAGTGTGGCTAAGTGAGACAGAAGAGAGCTGGGCAGCCTCGACTAAAGAGGCGACTGTATTTGCTTCATGATGCAAGGCCTTGGTCTTCTGCCCAAACCACAAGGCCTAATTCTAGACTATTCTGATCCTTCTCTTCTTCTCACTTTGAAATCTTAGTCCTCTCCTCACGTCATTGGCAATCCATCCTGCCCCAACCCTGGTATATGTGTCGGCAGGTCCTTCGAGACACGGTTCCAAGACGATAAAGTACTGCTCATACTGTACCTCCTTGTCATGCGGCCAAACAAGATACTTCCTAGTCAAATAGACAGCGAAAAGAGGGCCTGCATCCTGGCTGGGGATATTACCATCGTCAAACAGTATGTATGGATAACTGTCATAATAGTCGACAGAACTGTCCGGTTCGATATCGGAGTACCAACTCGTGTGTTCCTCTTCGTGATCGGTTATTTCAAGTCCTTTAGCAGCTTGATCTTCATCCTGCTCATTTGTTTCCGACTCTGTGGTTGATGTATCACTATCTCGGCGGAAAATGTTAGTTCTGGACCTCTCCGTAGTTGGATCCCAGTCCGCTGGATGGAGCTTCATTACTGTCCCATCAGTAATAACGACCACGTCATCCTCGAAAAACACGTCTCCGCAATCTATTTTGTCTCTTTCGTCTCTATAGGGGCCGGTCATACTCCAGTCCTTAAAGAACTGGATGCTGGACGTTCTTGAAACCCAAGACCAAGAGGGAGCCGGGATGGGACTTTGATCCGGCCGCGCAGCGTGCGATTCCGGACATACTAGCCACAGCAACTGGGTCTGCAGGTCTTTCTCAAACATACCAAACTTGTAAACAGTATGGTCTCTTTTCTGAACTTCAGTTCGGATCCCATCGAGTGAGATGAGTCTGTCTGTGAAGTAAGTGAGGTTGCGGGATGAATGAGTCTGGATTAAAGACCACCAGTCCGAAAGTTCACTTCGGTGCGAAATTTCGTTGACGCCGCTTGGTGGCGATCGAATCGTCCTACAGGACCATACTATTCCTTCGCGTGTGTAGAAAACAATTCGTCTCGCCAATATCCATTCTTGCGTGATCCACGCCCTAGTGGATAAAAGACTTTTGTTCTCATCCGGATCTTGGAATGTTTCCTCGCTCCAATCACCGGCATACAACGATCCTAGCGGTTCTCCGGAGGGTTGAACATATGGGATCTTGACAATCTCTAGTCTCGGCGATCTTGCGGACTCAATGAAACAACCCTCGGTGGAATCGCGCGCATCGGCAGCGGCGACGACTAGATAAGCATTCTCGTAGACAGAGCCCATCTTCTCCGATTCGCGCAACCACTCTTCGTGGTCTCCCTGAACGATGCATAAGGAGTCAATCCAGAGATATCGTAGGCCAATCTCTCTGGTAATTTCCATTGCGTGTTGAAAGGTTTTCGGAAACTTATCCCATGGGATCCCCTCCAAATGGCGTTCAAGATTATCCTTCGTAGTTAAGAGAGGCTTGTTAGTGCCCCAGCAGTGACTAAGGGCAACGAAGTCGCCACTGGAGCCGTTTGTGTAGATGAGACGAGGGCTTTAACTGGAACCCTTGGGCCCTATATCAATGACACGAGTCGGCATGGTGGGCTTCTCGTTTGGATTAAGAGTTGCTCCGGCGATGGTCTTCATGCACTTGGCATGATCATCTTGACAGGCCGTAATAAATGTGTTTAGACGTGAAAAGGCTAGAGAGCTCCCAGTATATTCAATAGGGAGCCTAGTAGTAATGTCTCTAAAGGTGTGAGGGCTGTCTTTTTCTACTCGTCAGCATTATGTGCCTGCTTGCAGAAGCTGATGGAAACAAACCATCATCGGTGTAGAACCGGATACAAAAAGACATGTACCCATCTCGCAGAGGGTCAACCTTTTTATCATCGACCGGTATCCAAACCTGCATTCCATCCAACTTTGCGCACCACTCATCACTATATGGGAAGTTGTGGCGACGGCCACGGTCAAGTCGGGGACCCAGGAAGATGGGTGTCTCTTTGACGCAACCCCACGGGTCCTTTGTGGCGTGAACTAAGCGAAAGTGTTCGCAAAATTCGCGTGCCATGAGGGAACACAGCGTGCAAGCCTCAGCCGAGGATTTGAGGCTACGCGCATTCCGAAGATGCACCATTCCGCGATCGTCAGAGATGTCGCGGTTGACAAGAGAGTAACTAGACCAGCAGTAAGGAGGAGCGCTCAGCTTCTCCCTGAGGGAGGATGAAGAGATATTCCGACATGCCTCGCAGACATTTGGCTCTTGGTCAGACGTAGCGGAATAGCCATAACTGGCGGGTGTGTTTTCTTCGAGGAACTTGGCCATATTGCTTGGTTGCTTTAGTGGCGTTTCACAATATGTTTGAAGAGGATGGGAAGAAAAGAAAAGTACATAATGAATACAACACATACATATAGTGTTCAGAAGTTGGGCATCAATCAACCACGGAACCACCGGCAGCACACCTGTCGTAGAGCAAGTCCAAGCCCAGCTGAACAACCACCAGACTATATTCAAGGATCACAATTGGCCGACGCACGGGCTTTCTATGTTGCGTTGTCATAAGCGGCTGAGCTACCCCGGCAGAACTCAGCCCGCCACGGTCTGCGTTATGAGGTGTTTATTGATACCCATGACCATTTGGGTGCCTAGCTAGCATTGCCATGCCTCTACATGATTCCCATTGCATGCGCTTAGTGATGCATCGACCGTTGCACCACCAGCTCCCCGCCTCGGTCTGAAATCCAGGTCCTTGAGGTTTGTCTCCGAATAACTTGGTATGAGTTGATTTCCTGAGCTGACGACGATTTGGAGTAGCTCAAGGTTATATCTCGGCAGTTGAAACATGTTCCATTGATAAAATGGCGGATGTAACTCCTGGCCGCATCTGACAAGGGTGAACCAACGAATTTATTACATACGTACAAGTTACAACTGACCGGGTCTCTGACTAGACAGGAAATCTGTTTATCAGAGAGTCGAAACGAAACCCCAGGAGTGAGTAATGCTTGGGTTGATATCGGGCTCAGGTGGCTAGGTGCTGGCATTGATCGCCATGAGATCTGCGCAAGTATCTACTTTTGACTACGATACAGGGAAATACTAACCGTCGCCGTAGTGTTCTGGTCGCGTCCATCGTCCGAGCTCCTTACGTTCATATCATGGCCACCAATCCCGACTTCACCCAGAAACAAGCCGAAGCTGGTGTATGGTCCTTGGTCGAACTCAACATGGGCATTGTATGCAACAACCTGATGCGGCTGAAGCCGTTCCTCAGAACATACCTTCCCAGAGTCTTGACCTTTCTCGGTCTCACAGCCAAGTCGAAGCAGCAAGGAGAGATTCAATCCAAATCCAGCGGGAACTGGGGGAGCAGACCCTCGCACAGCTACCAGCTGAATAGTCTAGAGCATGACGACCCCCATCACAGCAGTTTTAGAAAGGAGCCTTCGGTTGATGAGACTGGTTTTGGGGACTCGGATAAGGAGCCATCACGCCATAATGGGAGCACTGATGATATACTTAGATCATCACGATACCCTTCGTTACATAAACTTCAGAAACTATGTACAAGAATTCATCGAGGCATCCCGATAGAAGCATCGATCAACCACGCTTTCCGATAACGCAACGGTCTTTAAATGGTCCGAAACATGCAAATACTCAACTCCATACCCTCGTCGACGCAGAAGCCCATCATTGAGCTTGAGCTGCGTAGCTAAGACAGACGCTCTGCCTAGGGAAGTTCCCAAGGCTAACTGTCCAGCAATCTATCCCTTCGCGTGTGAGGCGCGTGATGTGAGCCATCAGCTGTGGGGACTATCAACTTAAAATAACACTCTTATCAAAGTCAGTCCGGGCAGTATACCAGCTACCCAACACAATGGCCCAAGATAAGCTTTGCAAGCCTATGTAATCCCTTCTCGCGTCCACCGCGAACGACAATTAATGGTGCCGTCAAGATCAAAACAGACAACGGTAGAAAGGCCTTGTTGACTTGCGTTGGTGATTTGATCAGGCTCTATGATACCATCTTGTCCCCCTCTTCCAATATGTCCCGGCTGAGATGCAGGAAGTGCAAGGCTTCGACCAGTTGTGGACACCCTGACCTACGACCTCGGCGGTAATGACGTTACAGGTGAACCAGCACCCAGTCTTCATCGAGAACGCGCGGGAAAGGGTTGAGTGACCACATAGAAAGTGGTTTGTGTTCATGACCCAGACGCACATTGTGAGTTTTTAGTGAAGTCTGTTTGAAGGGCCAAAGGCTGGACGTGAGGAGGGTGAGAAATTGCAGCTGCACAGGTTGAAGTAACAGGCAATAGGCAGGCAGATTCAGCTGTTGGCTATATCGCCTAGAAGTGGGTTATCATCGGTGTCGCTCTGGAAAGCTTGAAATGTGAGAAGCAATAATCGAGATGGGTAATTGCGAGGAAGTGAGGCTAGTTATCTAGGTCGCAACGGTGGCGTATTGCAGACGAAGTCAGGCCTGATGACTCTCTCACATGCACGGTTTCACACCGAGACCTGACTGAGTCTGACCAACGTGTTGCTCGAACTGCAGGCTCAAGAAACAAGGGGTTTGAAAAGGATGTCCAAAGTGTAATGCAGTACAACCATCACATCAGAAGTCGCGAATCTGACTGCTCACGACTACTCCTTCGGAATAATTCTTCCGGAACAAAAGCAAAGAGCTGACTTTTCACCGTATTCCATATTAGGAAGGTTTTATCATATCATGCTTACTGCTGACGTTCTCCAGAGCCTCGTTAGACATAATCGCTCTTATTGGCTGTTGTTCCCATACGACAAATAATCCATGTTTATAGGTAAGCAGGGCGAAATCCTACAGGTCGAATTGATGTCCACGTAAGACGTGATGGGTTCAGGATTGCTGCTGTGCCGCTTGACAGCCCGAAAATGCAGATTGATAACTGAGAGGTTGGAGAAACGTTAATTCAGCTGCTTGTTTGGTCATGAGCTGAGAATCCTACAGATGCCGTGAATACTCATTAACTGAGTGGGGTTGCTTCACTCGAGAAGTAGGACACCATGTCAGCATCGCTTCCAGAATGAGGCCTCGCTCAATTAACCGAGACATACAATGCAGTCTTTCCTGATTGATACTGATATTAGTCTTAAAGGCCCCCACAGCTGCCTGCTGTCTACTGACATATGATTGCAGCCTCACTCCATCGCTATAGCCTATCTGCAACGTAGCTATAATGTTGGTATGGTATGATCTGATGATAAGTCGTCAATATTATAACCCGAAAGCGTTTTTTCTTGAGAATGCGAGCCCAGGTCAGGCGGCATGGTCCTGTCGCTCTGATGAGAAGTTAGCCGAAGGCCTCTACAGTTCGGCGAAATCATACTGACTGCGACGCCTCTCGGCCATTACATCAAGTGCCTGAACTTCGTTCATATAGCAAAAGAATGTGTAATTTCATAAATAAACCAGGCCTTGACAGAGGGAGATATAGCTAGCGACGTAAGGATTAGCAGCAGGACAACGATAGCGCAGAGTGACTTTTAGAGTCACAGAGCAAGGATCGGTTTCCGAGAAAAGATACTAAAATCTCCAATTAATTACTATTCAATTCAATTCTATAAACTTCTAATCATCTAATCCATCTAGATATTGGATATCAACGCTAACATCTAAACGCGCCGCAAGGCATACCATAATTCGAACTTTTTCGACCATCTTGGATTACATTCGTCTATTTGTTGGAGGACTTAGGCTTCCACAGGATCCAAGCGAAAGTGATGCACAACTTAAGGAACGCTGCGATCCAAAGAGCTCCAGCAAATCCCACCCAAGACTTGGACAGAAAACCACCGGAAACAGCACCGGCGAAGAGAAGTACAGCTCCAGTAGCTCTTCGGTTTCGATCGGCATTGTCATTGATAGGTGCAGTGAAGAGCTTTGCGTCACTCATCATGTCGCAGTACAGACTTGTCAGGACAATCGTAGGCATGGCATTGTACTTGAGGACGCGACTAGCGACGATCTGGCCTGCGCTCTGGAAAGCGAGGATGATGATGGCAGCGTAGTCAGTTGCTGGGAATGAGTCCTGGACTCTCTCGATGATCCAGCCATTCTCGTGCACTGTTTCCCGACCGTGGGGATGGTTATAAACAGCGCCGGTCGTAGCGAGGATAGCGACAAGACCGGTGAGAAGAGCTTGGATAAGGAATGACGTGATAAGTACCCAGCGCTTCTGAGGTCCGAAAAATCGGTGGAAACTTGAGAAGAACAGAGCGCCAATGGCGAAGCAGACAATGGCGAGAAAACAGCGAGACCATGCTTTTCCAGGAAGATTTTCTGGTTGATGACTGACGCCTAGGCCAACAAAGATTGTGTTTCCTGTAGGATGTGAGTTTGAGGCTTGAGATGTGAATTGAGGGATATGAACTGACCTGTTTGCATACTGACGAAACAGCCGTACATGTTGAACGCGGCGCTGTCAACGAGACCAGCCACGAAAAAGCAAATGAGCAGCAGAATATCGCCCCATTTCGTATCAATCTCCGTCGTGAATCTGCTGGCCACAGGGCTCTTTGTCTCTCCCTTTGGCCCAGCTTCCGGGTTATCGCTACCAGAGTCGGGCATGTTGGCCGAGATGCCGGAAATTTCGGAGGAACTGCCGAAATGTATTTCCTCTCAAAAAAGTCGTTTCCAACGTCGACCGTTGCAATCCAACGGCGCAGATGAGGTTGCGCTTATGACGTCTTTGAAAAAGCGAGAATATTTGTAGTCGACGCCTCGAAAAGTTATTTTAAAGGGAGAGAAGAAAAAAAAAGAGTCACTCCTTTAATCGGGATGACGTGCTGGTTTGGGCCCACTATTATTCGGAGCGAAAATTGTCTGGGCTGAAAGAGAAAAAAAGAAGAGAAAAAGAGATTGGGATCCGGCGATTTCGGCTCTGAATTGCTTCGCCAAGAAGAGTGCACAGACGATGCGTACGTGGACTAGTCTGGGCAAAATATTGTTAATGTGCTCTGTCTTAGTGGATAAATCGAATTATATATAAAAAGAATTGTTATTTATGTAGGCCAAGGTCACAGCCTTATCTTTCAATACTTGTAATATTTAGTGCAGTGAAATCATTCTTTAGATAGCAAAAAAGAAGAGGTGCCAAGGTGCACTGCCTCGGATCAATGGGGCGCCTTCTATTGACAAAACAATACCAAGAATCGCGTATTGCCAAGCCGGCACTTGGCTTCCCATGCCGAGATGACTTTTTCTAGGCATTGAAAGACCGCATGTTTTGCCAAGAAGAAGGAGTATCAAGGAGACGATAAAGGGTTTGTGAGTAAGCTCCTTGTCTTGTGGCTGTTCCAGAAAACTAAGATTCCCTGGCGTACTGTTTAAAGAAGAGTGCATTTGAGTCAATCTGCGACTTCCAGAAGCTCAACAGAATAGTTGAATTAATCAATGCAATTTAGCCCTAGCTTGAGAAAGAACTCTATTCTATGAGACCCGTCGTATCTCAATTGATGACTGCGTTTCCATCGCAGCCATGGGATATCAATTTATGTTCTTGATTATCGACTTACCCTACATGACTGCTGTGGCGTTCTAGCTCTTTGAATAGGCAATATTTAAGTGCATTAAGCGATAAGGAGAATTGACCCTCCGGGCCATAGCCTTGAATGTCCATTATCTGCATTGCAACATTTCTTACGGCTACTGGCTTGTTTTCAACGAAGAAGGAATTGATTGACTGACATCTCGTAGAAGCAAGCCACATGTGGCGCAGCACCCCAGCACAAATGTTTGGCGGAGACAAAATTTAGAGGCGGATTTTCACACTCTGCACATCAACTCATAAGCCTCTCACCATGTCGAACCCTGCAAACTCACAACCCGATAGCTTAATACAAGCTGAAAAATGCAAAGAATACTGGGAGTCCGTTGATTCCGACAATAATGGAATGCTTGGTGGCGTTTTATCCGTCATGCCGTCCGTTTCCCGCATTGATCTCCAAGGCTCGCGAACCTTCCTTGCCAGGTTAGGAATAGGAATCAAGAGTGGTAGACAGAGGATACCAAGGGTTCTTGAGGGTGGAGCGGGGTGAGTGCTCTTATCTGACGGTTTAGAGGGATTTTGCTGATGGGGTTCTGGATAGAATTGGTAGGATCACAGAAGGGCTGCTTCTCAAGGTTGCAGATCAAGTTGACGTCGTTGAGCCCGTGGTCAAATTCACAGAAACCCTACGTGGAAAGCCCGGCGTAGGAGAAATACACAACGTTGGTCTTGAGAAATGGGAACCTAGCGAGGGAGCCGTATACGATCTTATCTGGGTCCAATGGTGCATAGGACATCTCAACGACGAGGAGTTACTGCAGTTCTTGGAGAGGTGCAAATCTGTGCTGGAGAAGGAGCATGGTCTTATTGTGTTCAAAGAGAACTTGAGCACCTGGGGTCAGGATAAGTTTGATGAGCTTGACGGTAGCGTGACAAGGTAAAAACTGTGGCTTAAGTTCTGGGGTTTATAACTGACGAGTCATAGGGAGGATGAGAAGTTCCAACAGCTTTTCAAGAGAGCAGGGCTGAAGCTGGTGAAATCGGATATGCAGCGTGGATTCCCGGTTGTGAAGAATCGCCAGCTTCTCCCGTTGAAGATGTATGCTCTTCGACCGGAGCAATAAATCACAGCAGCGTTTTCTCTCGGCTATATCATTTCGGCGAACGGAGTCGGCGTCTATGAGGATTTGAGGTGTATAGGGCAGATTAGAAATGCAATTAATTGGCTCGATAAGTCTCAGATGTTGATTCGTCATATTCTTGAAGCCACAACGTCAGAGATCCTGCCAAGCCAACAGCTTAAACGCGACAACCGCGATTCTAAACCAGCGATTGGCCATATGCGAAGCGCAACCAACCAACAGGTGTTTCAGCACAACGGTCATTGTCCCTTTGGCTTCAAAGCATACATCTTCACCGGCAGCAACGATTTCGGAAATCCGTTCTGCAAGTCAGCTCGTATAACTTCCAATCCCGCCTTTTCAAAAATCGCTCTAAAGCCCTCATCCGTCCTACTCTCATCATCAGCATAAATCCTATACTTGCACAAAATCGCAAACATACCTTGTTACACTGCTGTCAACTTCATCATACGTATCTTCTCCCGAAGTGCTCAGATTCTCCTTGACTATAATAATCCCCAGCGGAGCTAAAGCAGCAGCGCACCGCTCAAGATATTGAACGAGCATAACATCGGGTATTTGACCTGCACACCATTGCGTCCAGATCAAATCATACTGTTCGTCTTTTGGCTTCCACTCCTGCAAGCCAATGTTGTGAATCTGGCCAACACCGGGTGTATCTACCAAACCAGCGGTGAACTTAGCAACGGGTTCAATGATATCCACCGTCTCAGCGACATCGAGCAGCAAGCCTTTAGTGATTCTACCAATTCTACACAAAACAGTCAGCGAAGTATAAAATTATATGTTTAAAGATTTACTAACCCAGCTCCGCCTTCTAGCGCTCTTGGGACCCGAGGCTTGCCAATCCCCAACTTGGCAAGAAAGGACCGCGAGCCCTGTAAGTCGATCCTGGACACGGAGGGAAAACCGCCCAGCATGCCGTCGACGCTAGGGGCGACGTTTTGCCAGTAGTTCATCGCCTCGTCCATTGATATCAATGAATCGGGGAGTGGATGTTGGACCATGTTGAAGGTTGGTGTCTGCAGTTGGAAAGGTTATAGTGGCTCAAGGCATGATTTTGTCGTACTGTCGGTTGAGCCGGCTTATAAATAGCAGAGGTTAAAAATGCCTGAGGCAAGGGTTGACTAAATATACTCCACTTAGGAGGAAGCGAGGCCTAGACTCACCGACAGATGGGGACTAAATACCTCTTGCACCATGGAGTTGGAGGAAGGAAGTTTTGTCTTTGAGTGCTATTACATGAGATTAGGTAGGACTCGAGAGTAAGGCCAGAAGCGTCGAGGTTTATTCCATTGAACGTAGGTATGGCTGAGAGAAAATTCTTTCGAGGTGTAACGTGATCTCATATCCCTGTCACAAACACCAGTTTAGCAAAGCGCCGAAGTTTAAACTGAATATGAGACCATACTTGAAATATCGGTTTCGAATGGCAAAATGTAAATCTAACTCAGTTTGAGTGTCTGAACCTTTCTAAATTGATACTGGCTTCTGATACCGACAACTGAACAGTATTACAGCGAGTATACTGGTTGAAACTGAGTAGTAGGAGTATCTTGTAACAGCCTGAATATTTCACAGCCCCAGATGATGACCATTCCCACAGAGAATTAGCTTGATGACGAGGCAGTGAATGCTTAGCCAAGAAAAGAAATAAGACCAGTCTATTCTCAATCCATTCGGTTCGTTAATGTGGTAACTATCCCGTCATACTTGGGCCTCTGGCTTTTGGCCATAAACAACATGTCTAGAAACGTTAGCACTTACTCCTCAAGGACTGGAGGATCACTTACATAGGCCACCAAGCGTGGATGCGTCTGTCCTTCATATGATTCCTGACCTTTGCCAAAAACGCCTCTACCTCCTCAGGACTCCACCCCAGGCCTTTCGTGAAGAGCACCATAGAAAGACCCGACAGCTCACCCGCGATATCATGATTACACCAGAACCCTAAATCGTCAGCTCAACTCTCTCCCCAGAAGCAAATAACATACCAAGTTCCTTATAATAAGGATCAGCGGGCCATCGATTAGTAGGCCACTTATACACGGTAACATTCACAAACCCCGCATCAATCATCTGCTGTTTATAAAACTTGGCACTCTCCGCCGTGCGACCAAACTTATTCGTCGCTTCAATCATGAAACTGGACTATTGATCGATATAAGAATCCTTTTTGAGGGTGCCGTCGTCGCATTGTGCGGGGAATGTTATATCTTGGCATTCAACCCAACCGCCGGGACTCAGAGCGTTGAAGGATTGGGTGAAGAATTTGGGAAAGTCGCCGATTGAGCCGGTCATCACGCGGGCGAAGATGAAGTCGAAGGGATAGGAGAATGTCCATTCGTCTTCGAGGTCGTCGACTTGGAATTGAAGATTTGTGGGGATGCTGTATCATCAGTGGGAATACAGAATTGTGAAGTTGGGAAGCGTACAAGTTTGGTTGAATGCGACTGAGATCGATCGATACCGATGACCTAGAATGTTAGTATTGATGTGAAGAAGCGTGAAGTGAGAGGGTGTACTTGTGTTTCGGGATGAGCGTCGGCAAAGTCAATTGCCCAGACGCCAGTACCGGTTCCTGTATCAAGAACGCGGCTCAAATGCTTGGTATCTCCAATTGGACTAAGAAAAAGCTTTCCGCCAAGAGTGAAGGCGAATAAATGATGTTGGAGATCTACCCCGGTCAATACATACTCATGATGCCGTTGTAAACTCACTCACCTAAACGTTCTTGCTAAGACTGAGACACGATGTTAGTTTTGAGTTGATGAGAGAGGTGTGTTTTCATACCGAATCATTGGGAAGTACATAATTGACTATAATAATTAGTAAGATGTTTGAAATGAGTGAGGGTAACGTACTGGATTCTCTGAAAGCGTGGTATGTTCTTCCGTTCTCGGTGCGATAGGCCATGATGCTTGAATTGATTGACGCTGTACTGCTTGCGCCATCCTCCTGCATACGTCAGCTGATGCCACAAACAATTCCATAATTGCATACCCCAATCGCTGAATCGTCATCAGGAAAATCATTCTCGCTCTAAATCCCGTTAACTCGATTCAACTCCCAACGACAATCTCAATTGCCGACCTCGGCTTGCAGCGCGCTCTCATCAGTCGTAGGGGCTTGTCTATCCCCCTCAGTCATGGTAGTAGTCACAGCTATCTTAAGATCAGCGACATCATCGCCCGCCTGTTTCTCAGCCTCTGCATCGGCCGTCATCTTTCAACTGTATTGAAATACCTCGACGTTGCGATGTGTGTCAAAATAGACGTTAAAGGTGAGCAGAAAAGATCATGATTTCTCCCCCTCATCCGCAGAGACAAGATAACGCGCCTCGCTACCGGAATAAAACGTCGCGGGCAAAGAGAAAACTAAGCACAACTGGCGTGGCTTGTGGCTGGCATGATTAACGGTCACTTTATCGACTGACGTCGGATCATCGAGCCTAAACCGATACCCTCTTCCCGACCCCAGCGATCGATGTCCCGGGTTCCGCGGTCGATGGCGTGTAAACTAGAGCCATAGGGGATAGGTTTAGTGGTCTAGCGCTGGGTTTAGTCCGCTAAAGATAATGTGGAGGGGCTGGAACACAAGAGAGCTTCGTTTGCATTCGCTGTCTTGCTGGGGGCGGCATGGATGCAATGTACGTAGTAATGCATGACCATATGCTAGTCAAAGGAAGGGAATATTAATGATCCCCTTGAGCCTGTAGATTTGTTTCTTTTTGTAAAGCCAAGTCCCCCGCGGGCTCGGGCCGCTAGTCTGATCGCAAACTGTCCCTGCGAACCAACGGCTTTAACGCTTGGTGAAATAAGCACCGTATATTGTTGAAGATTGTTCTTGGCAGCGCCATCATGGCTGCAACTTCTCTTCTTGATCATTTGCGCGTGATCGCTAGTGAGGTTCGTCCATCAGTCGCAATCGCAGGACTCGTGGCAGTATTTCTGACACTCTGGTCTGTCCTCTCAACATGGCGACAGTACAACCGCCTGCGTGACTTTAAAGGCCCTCGCCTAGCAGCACTCTCAAAATGGTGGTTAATCAAGAAAGTTGGCGGTGGAAGAGCATACCTCGACTTTGGGAAGTCACAAAGCAATATGGCATGTTTATACAGTAATCGCATTACCCTCACAAGCTAACAATCTCAACAGGTTCAATTGCCCGAGTTGGTCCAAACGATCTTGTCGCCGACGACCCAGAACTAATGCGCCACATCCTCAACGTACGAACCGAATACCGTCGATCAGATTGGTACGACGGCATGCGCTTCGATCCCGGCAACAACAACATTCTCTCATGGCGCGACGAAGACGAGCATTTCAAGCTGCGTTCTAAAATGTCAGCTGACTACGGCGGTCGCGAGGTGGAGAATCTTGAACCAAAGATTGACAAGAACATACTTTCCTTCATGAACCTATTGGGAAAATACGCGGATGAGAAAAAGCCTGTTGATTTTGGACGGCGCGCGCAGTTTTTTACTCTTGATATTATCTCGGATCTGGCGTCTGGTGAGCCGTTTCGGTTTTTGGAGACGGATTCGGATGTGTACAAGTATATCCAGATCACGGAGGAGACGCTGCCAGCTGTGATGGTGACAACTGTTATTCCGTGGCTGGTCAAAGTACTGAGTTCGCCGGTATTTAAGAGTCTTTTGCCGTCGGAGAAGGATAGGCTTGGGTTTGGAAAGTTGATGGGGCGAGTATGGTCTTTGATTGAGTTGGGTGTGAAAATGCTGATAGATTGAAGAATTGCGACACAGGTCACGGCTGAGCGATTTGGACCTGATAAAAAGGTTCAGAAAGACATGCTTGGGTCTTTTGTCGCTCATGGCCTTACCCAAAAAGAGGCAGAGTCTGAGATTCTGTTACAAATGTAAGTGCTTGGCCTGAGTTGGTATCATAGCTAACGATCACAGTGTCGCAGGCTCAGATACAACAGCTACAGCCATTCGCTCAACCATGCTTCACATCATCACCAATCCCCTCGTATACACCACCCTCCGCGCCGAAATCTCAAACACTCACTGCTCAGAACCTATCATCCCCGACTCAATCGGCCGTGATCTCCCCTATCTCCAAGCCGTCATAAAAGAAGGTCTCCGCATATTCCCTCCCGTCGCAGGTCTAATGTCCAAATAAGCCCCTCCCCAAGGCGACACCTGGAAAGGAAAACTTATCCCCGGCGGCACCAAAATCGGATACTGCGCGTGGGGAATATTCCGCCGTGAGGATATCTGGGGTTCTGATGCGGGGGAGTTTGGACCGGAGAGATGGTTGGAGAATAAAGGTGAGAAGTTGAGGGAGATGGAGAATGCGCTGGAGTTGATCTTTAGTTATGGACGGTGGCAGTGCTTGGGAAGACCGGTTGCTTTGATGGAGTTGAACAAGGTTTATGTTGAGGTAAGTTTTATGATGAGGGAAGGGATGAGGCTAATTTTGTGTAGTTGCTGAGACGGTTTGACTTTGCAATTTGTGATCCTACCAAGCCTTGGACTGTGTTTAACTGTGGTATTTTCTCACAGTCTGAACTCATGGTTCGCGTTCATCGCAGAGATTGAATTGTCAAGGGTCATCTGATTACGGCTACGTATACACCTATGTACAGTGGACGGACCGCAATGGACCCTGTATGTACCGTGATTGTTACTTCTAATTGCGTTTGCTCGGATCGCTGTGTTTGTAGCTGGATACCTCCAAAATACACAAACAATAAACGTTGTCTGCAATCCGGAGCAAACTCAGCCATCACCTTGCTTGATTTGTTCTCCAGGTGCACATGCAGTCGGATGGTGTTTGGGCAGTGTACGGATAGCCGTGGCAGGTGAAACAGGCACGGGAGGAATTAAGCATAAGCGAGATAAAAGCAAAAATAGACTAATCAGGCAAGCACATGTCTACCTATTATCAACAGTAACACAGCAGACCGCTTTCACTTGACTGACGTTTCAGCTGTAACCTGCCATGCCAGATTGACTCCACTATCCCCGTTTGTGCAACGTCAAAACCAAGCATTCAGCTTACAGTTACGGACACTGTTTGTTAGTGCGGGCAGTTGCTGTTTGCTTACCAGAAGTTGCGGTCTTGCAATGCACCTGCCCTGGAAGGTGCGTGAATCACAAACAGAGATTGTTGCCTAAGTTGCCACCTGACAACCAGCGCTCCTTCCTGTGCAACTCGAGCCCGCGACTTTCCTTCTTATCTTCACCATCCCCGCCCTAGTCCCGGCCTCTTGCTCTCGCAACCTCTCCTCTCCGTCCTCGTCTCTTTTCATCGCCAGGCATTTCCTATCCTTTCACATCTACGATCGCTCTTTACCTTGAATCACCAACAATATTCACCCAATCACGTCGTCGCACGATGGATCTCGTTGACGGTTCGTTCGACAAGACCTTGGTCAAATGGGTCAAGATTACCGAAGCTGCCCTGGCCGAGGCCCAGACAAAGAAGGGTCAGCTTGTAACCGACCATCCTGCCAAGGATGCCGTCGAGAAACTCTTCATGATCCGAGCACTCAGCAAGGCTATGGTCACGCCTGGCCTATCCCCTTCTGGCGGATTTATGCGAATGCTCTCTGGAGGCGCCGACCCTTTCCCGAACTCCAAGCTTGTTGAAGACCACTTGATGGCTCTCCCCATCGCCACTGTTGAAGTGCCTTATCTACCCTGCACTATCCCGGAGAGGGACCTTAAACCGATCAGCATCTCCGAGATGCGTCTTGAGACTCACCATTGGGGATCAAAGGTTCTGCTCCACAGGTTGTCGTCTATCGACCGTCATGAGGCTATCATGTTCATCGTTGAGGATCAGGCGGGTACAGCTGTTTTGCTCAAGCTGTATCACCAGCCCTTGGAGAAGGAAATCTCTTGCAACTGGACAATGTTGGACTATCGTGTGTGCATCGTCAAGAACCCTTTCTTTCAGCGGGTTCCTGACACCATCACCCCAAATTTCTGTCAGATCCCCGAGTCTTACTACTCGCTGAGAGTCGACCACCCGGGCGACATCATTCCCCTGCGCCATGGCGATGGACGAATCCCCGAGGCATGGAAAGTTAACCCAGAACGAGACGACAAGACCAGTCATGGCCACCGCGATCACGGCAACAAGGCCTTTCGCAACAAGAATTGGGCAGAAGCTCATCACTCGTCAGTCGCCCGTCCTCTTCCAACTCACTCATAGCTAACATTGTGAACTGCAGGTACTCCGAAGCCCTCGATGTCGCCGAGACTCCACAAGACAAGCAGCTGGCCCACCTCAACCGCTCCCTCACCAACCTCAAGCTTGGTCGACCCGCCGAAGCACTGCTAGATGTCACCCAGGCTTATGACCCCAAGGCCCCTATCGAGAAGGCTTTGTTCCGTCACGCCACCGCCTTATACAAGCTGCACCGGTTCGAGGACTGCGAAGGCATGCTCATCGACCTCCTGGACAAGTTTCCGGACAGCAAGGCTGCTGAGTCAACTCTTCTTTCTGTCAAGACACGACTGACGGAGCAGCACACGGGTAAATACAACTTCAACAAGATGTATGAGATAGCCAAGGCAGCCAAGGGAGCTCCCTTGATTGATTGCGCCACCTACTCGAAGCCTGTTGAGATTCGGGAGTCGCCTGGTCGCGGTCGCGGTCTCTTCACTACCAGGGCTGTCAAGACGGGCGACTTACTCCTCGTTGAGAAGGCCTTTGAGTACTCATTCATCGACGAGACCCGAGTGATGGACAAATGTACCCACATGGTCAACTTCAACACCAAGCGCCTGACGTCTGGTGCATCGGCGCATCTCTGGCCCAAGGTTGTTCAGAAGTTGTACCATGATCCGGAGGCTCTCTCTGCCTTTAATGAGCTGGACCATGGGAAGTACAAACCGGTAACAGTTACCGAGGCGGATGGATGTCCTGTTGTTGATGCGTGAGTTGACTTGCCCCTGGTTCCCGATGAAACACTTACTGATCTGGTGTCGCAGCTTCCTTGTCGAGAAGATCCTTTCTCTCAATTCATTCGGTGCCCCACGATCTACTCGCGACTTCTGTGGCAACAACGTCTGGAGCGGCAACCCAGCCCCCGAAGCCTGCGCTTCCACCCGTGAGAGGCCTCTCTTCACCTCCGTCGGTGTCTGGCTTCTCGCCGCCCGGATCAATCACTCTTGTGTCGGCAACTGCCGGCGCTCATTCATCGGCGACATGGCCATCATTCGCGCGGCGAGAGACATCCCAGCCGGCGCCGAATTGACGATCCCCTACCGCCCGTCCACTGACTCCGAGTCATACCAGGATGTTCAGAAGGGCTTGGCCAAATGGGGATTCAAATGTGATTGCAAACTGTGCAAGGACCGACTCAAGACCACCGAGGCTGTTCGCGTTCGGCGTAAAGAGCTCAGCAAAGAATTCTACGAGCAGCTGCCTTCCGATCAAGAATTCGACCTTGACAAGGCCACCAAGCTTCTGCGTGTTGTCGAGAAGACCTACTCTGGCAAACCCGCCAAGCAGATCCGCTGGTGCATCGCCCAACTTTATGCCTACGTCGGAATTCGTTGCCGTCAGGATGGGGATTTTGTCGTGGCTGCTGAAATGCTCATCAAGGCTCTTGAGACCATGGGCTTTGTCATTCTTGCAACTCCGCCAGATGACGGTAGTGCCCGGGCTCGTTTTGAAGTCAAGCAGTGGGGAATGATGGAGCATCACATCCCGTGGCTCTTCTTCCAGTTGGTTGAGTGCTACGGCGAGATCAACCCGCACTTAGTGCCTGTCGCTGAGCATTATGCTCAGGTAGCGTACTCGATCATTGTCGGTGAGGGGGATTCGATGTGGGATGTCATGCCAGCTACTGGCAACAAGGCGGAGCGAACCTGATGTTAGAATGCTCTCGCGTGAAGATTGTGTTGATGAATAACAAGCAAGTGTTGCTAGATAGCTATGATCGAGAATCTTGCCATGGTAGATGGAGTTGGGCACATGTGCCCGGATGTAGTAGTGTCATGAATTGAACCATCACCCAGTAATTTGTCCTCTCACCGTGATGTTTAATCAAGTGCCACGCGCATTGTTCGAAGCTTTCGCCTTTGCCAGCTCACCGCTGACTGTTTTTGGATAGAGTCAGTGGTATTCCACGGTATCTAGCGCTTATCGGTGAATCGATCTGCTTATACCAGTGCGTACTGAGCATTCACGGACTGAGCATTCACGGACGGTTTTGCTGACGCGATCCTCCAGTTCACACTGCCAATGGCCACAGAGGGCGCGATTACTAGGTTCTTTCTGCCGGAATGAGCTCACAGCCACAAGTCTCCTGCAAATAACACTTCTAGCCCACAACTTAGACATCGATACCACGATGACTGGAGGGCGCGATTACATCCGGCGGTATGTCAAATCCGGTGACAAGACATTCCTAAATGCTGACCGTCTTGCCGGCAACTCTCGACTAGGACTCTAGTGGTACCAGCACCTTGATCCGACTCTCAACTACCGTGGCACACTGCGCCGCGAAGCCTTTTACCGGTGACAGTGAGGCTGGCGCCAACATTAGATTGAATAGATGCGGTTTCCAAAGTGTTGCCGGATCTGGCGTCGTAGAAGAAATAATCAACATGACAAAAGAAAGTATGAACGGATTTGCAGGTGCAAAGTACGAGTGAGGGGATTTGCATCACTCGACAACACGATCGAAATGCCAGGACAGAGCAATCTTTGTCTCATTATTCCCATCCCGATGAGAAGCGGCTCCTATGCCAGCAAAACAGACTCCAGGTTTCTTGTGCGCATACGAGAAGCGCAGATCAATCTCAGGCCCCATGAAGTGTACTTGCCGATGCCAAGAGGATCCCATTCAAGAGCAATGGTCTGAACAACGACATCCAGGACTTGAACTTTAACGTGAAACTCTTTTTCCCTCCTGGAGTTACCTGAGTCGAATCGTTCACAAAGAGCTCAACAACAGGCTAGATGCCCTTATGTGCCGACGCGGACAAGGGGACCTCAACCTGTACCTCAACGACAGTGTGATACTAGGTGTTGGTGGAGTGATGTTGTTCTCAACCAACCCACACCATCAGATCGCGTAGGTGCTGCTGGTAGAGACCGGGTGAAATCGACGACTCGACTCGTGTAGGGAGCCTAGGTCTTTCCGACATGGTCTGCATTAGTGCTGTAGTACAGACGCTACCTTTGACTTTACGGACGGAACTGGTCCTTGTGCTAATTTGAGTTCTTTACAGTAAGGCAAACGAGCTGACGACAAGGTATTGAGGAAGTTGAGCGTCGTCAAGGGCCCGTCCGAGAAAAGAACTGTCTACTACATACTGTCACAAAACTATAGCGAGAGCTTGAGTACCCCCAAAAATCATTTTTATTTCATATTTTCTATAATAAACAAAAGCCCAATCAGAAAATCTAAAACAAAAACAAGAAATCACTCGAAAATATCAGAGTTTACTTAGCAGCGATAGCGCCGTCAATGCACTTGGTACCCTCAGCAACCTTGGAGACAAAAGCCCAGCCTCCGTTGCAGATACCCCAAGTAGTCTCGGAGAAACAGTGCATCATGCCGGACTTGACATCAGAGGGACAGGCCTGGAACTCACCAGACCAAGCGGGAGCGCCAGCTTCGGGCTTGGCTGAGTCGATGGGGGCGGGAGCATCGGTGGGCTGAGCGGGGGTGCTGGGCATGGTGACCATGCTTGAGGGAGAAGCAGGGGCTGAAGGTTGGACGGGGGCAGAGGGCTGTTTAGGTGCAGGTACAGGAGCGGAGGGTTGTTCGGGAGCGGGTGCAGGGACACTAGGCTGAACAGGAGTCGAAGGGGAAGCTGGAGCACCCTCAACAGGAGCAGAAGGCTGTTCGGGCGCAGGAGCGGGAGCACTAGGTTGAGCGGGAGCAGACTCAGCGGGCTTCTCCGGCTCAGGAGCAGCAGCATCATCCTTAAAGTTGGGCTCAACACCCTTGGCACAAGTACCCTCACTTCCAGGCGTACCCTGCTCGTAAATCTTACCGAAATCACCGGGCTCAGGAAAGTTGATGACACTTCCACTGGCACCGGTAGTACACTCCCCAGGAATGTTGGCGCGGAAAATAGCAGGCAGCGTATCAACGTAGCCACTATCATCCTTACCGCCTACGACCTCAATGGGAGAGCAGACCATGTACATCTCGCGGTTACCAATCTTGTTGAACCAAGTCCAAGCAAACGTCGCGGGTCCATTCTGCATATCTTTAGGGATAGGAATGTTGAACTGCTTAGTACACTCCTTGCCCGTATCGTTCCCACACTCCTTACCATTCTCCCTCCCATGCAGATCCGTACCAGTGCTCGCAATATTACCCTCAGCCTCAGCGGGACACCCGCCGATGATGCTGTAGATAGTATGCCACTTCTTGGGATCCTTGGGGGGTTCCTTTCCATAGGCGACGCTGAACTGGCACGACCCGCCGCCGTGCACGGCGCTGCCCCAGAACTTGACGAGCTGGGTCTTGCCGGCCGTCACCTTTGTGACCTGCTCCGGGTGCTGGGTGCGGCCTTGGCAGGGGAAGGGGAGATCTTCGCTGAGGGGCCAGGTTTGGTAGAGGGGTTCTGTGTCGAGGTTGAAGGGGTGGGGTTCTACCATGATGACGTGGGATGAGACGTGGGTAGCTGCGAGGGCTAGGACACTGAGGGTTGAGAAGAGAGAAGGCATTTTGATGGTTGTGGATGATAATTCTCTGTGGAGTGTTGTGTAATGTGTGTAATGTGTGTTGTTGAGTTGTTGAGTTGGTTGTTGTTGGTAAGATGCAAGATGCAAGTGTTTGATGGGATGAAGTGAGATGAGAGTTGGGAGTCATCTGGATTCATTATATACTGGAGTTTGCCAGTCACATATTTTGATGTTCTTGGCAACAAAGAATTGTATTAAATCACTGAACACGATGTTTGCTGCTGATAGACTTGTGAACGTGCTGCAATCAATACCCAAAACAAGAACAAAGAACAAATGACTTATATGGAATGTTCACCATCACCAAACAGCCATGAACAAAGAGGCGACAGGGATAACCACCGCAAGTGACCAAATGTCTAGGATACCTTGGAGAACTTCATGATAAGCTTGGTGTGTTCTTCAACTAATTCACCTTCTTCCTACCTCTCGTACGGTCTCGGTTTTCTTAACACCCGGAAGATGCCAAATGTTCGAGAGTCTTATATGCCGACACTCTGCGAATACATCTTATTCATCACGTATTTCTGCAAGCTCTGCAATGAAAGAACAACTGTTTTGAGAAATGTTTCTGAAACCATGATCCCAGGTGCCGGAATCAAGGGTTCTAAAGCCCAGCGCCCAAGTCTTGTCGTCCCTTAGGAAAAAGGACATCAGTACTTTTCTTTTGCCCCTCCTCGACATAAAACGCACAAGTCGAAAGTTTCTCACAGTTGGGGGAAAAGGTCATGGCCTCAACCCTAAGAGATGAAAAGCTTAGGCACATTACTAAAATCTTCTAACCTTTTGATGAATTTAGGATAAACTTGGGATAAATTTTGTATAAACTTAGGAGGAACTTTACTGGCCAGATGATTCATCCTCGCCGTCCTCGCTTCCGTCCTCCACATCGTCTTCGCTGTCATCCTCCTCCTCATCACTTTGCAAGTCCCACGGATACTCATGGTACTGTCTCCAAAACGAAAAAAACACAAACTCCCAATGGCGAATCAGCCAACCTACCCTGTCAATCCCGAGGGTACCGTTCTGTCCACACCCTTGACAGGGCTCACCATCGTACACACCGGCCACTAGCCCGTCGTAAAGATCCAGAGCCTTTGCGTCTTGAATAAGGCGGATTTCAATCATGACTTCCTCCCAAGAATCTTCGAATAAATCCAGATCAATGGAGCAATGCTGGATAGTAAGAAATTTGATAGTCGACGCGTGGCGCTGGATGAATCCGACGAGTTTCTGAGGGTTTATCTCACCGCAGCTGAACTCAACGTGCTCAAGTTGGCGAAACGTGACGTCGTCCGGAACCGCGGAAAAAATGGCCATGCCATGAGGCTCGAGAAGAAGGTCTTTCAATTGTGGCATAGAGGCAAGAAGCCGAGCGACGTTTCCCTGGGCTAGAGAGTCCTCGCCTATGTATTCACCAGTACCTGCATCCCAATAGTTGCTCAAAACGAGATGGAACTTGGTTATGTTGCAGCTGGAGAAAGAAGAAACGAGTTTTGGCGGGAAAGGCGACTCGTTGGTATCGAAGAGGAGAACCGGGAGGCCAGGCTGCCATGATGAGGTGTCGTCGACCTGGGAAGAGGCATCCACTCTGAACTCAGTGAGATGTATGCTTGGGTATCCGAGGACTTCCAGGGCGAGGAATATGGCACGTGCCTCACGCCCAACAACGCGGGAAAATATTTCCTCTTCGAGCCAGTTCCTGTTGTTGTTTTCAAGGTTTCCTCTCTGAAGTCTCGTCAGATTTGAATTGACAGGACGAAGAGGGAGATGGCTATATGAGCCTTTGACTTACCACGATTTGACTCTCCGAATCACGTTCGTTTTCCTCGCCGTTGGGGGGTGGGAGACCATATTCTCTGATGGCCTTGTCCAATTCATCGTTGAAAAAGTCAAGCTGCATCACCTCGGTTCTGAAACCAGGCTCGTGCCACGGTGCTATCCAGTCACACCTGGGTGGAAAAGGAGGCCTCTCCCGCTTGGATTCTGCAAGACGCCTCCACGTCTTGACAACTGGGCTCCTCGATTCTTCACTCTGCGCTCCGAAGTCAAAGTCGTCATCGGCCGTGCGGTTGCTGATCACGAGGCTTTGCAGTGACTTGAAAAGAGGCAGGGCCTGTTTGAGGGCAACAATGTCGGCGTGGCTTTGGCGATTCTCGTGGTGGCCTTGGAGAACAGACTTGAATAGATCGTGGAATTCTTTGTCTGGCTCATCGGACCAGATACGGCCTTCCTCGTCGAACTTGTTTGGCCAGCAGTAAGCCTTCTTCCTGTCGGGCCACATGTGTGGGTAGGAGGCCACGGTCTTGTAAACCTCCCAGTCGGCGAGACGAGGCGACAAGGTGGTATCGTCGATTACAAGTTCTTTGACACCGCTGATGAGAAGCGGGTTGCCTGCGACAAGTCGGAACACGTCGAGGTCGAGCTGGTGGCATGATAGGTAGAGGACAGGGTAGAGGTAGGGTGAAGCAATGGTGTTGAGCTTTCGGCAAGTTGCGCGCGCCGCTTTGAGTGCGTTTGGAGGAAGAAGCTCAGCCACGGCGACGTGTATCTCGTCGGGCAACTTCAGGAGATGGCAGGGCTCCATGATTGGGGGTAGAGAGAGATTTGGATGGTGTGCGAGGGAGATTGAAGAGCGGATGTGGATGCGAAGGAGAGAAGTTGTTGTGGGCGCCTGAGGTAGGAACGAGGTGCCTTGGGGAAGGGAAGTGCATCTGCCCTGGCACCGAGAGCGCGCCTTCCTCTACTGCACTGTTGTGTAACCTCATGATGTGGGCCACCTTCCAGAACAAACACAGTGGGCCAAGCCTAAGGCTGACCTAAGGTTAGAGAATCTTAGTCCAGTTTTGAGGATCTCCTCGAAAATTATTGCGATTTTGAAGAGTTTAGTGATTGTTTAGCTAAGAATTATGGCCATGTTTTTATTTTTTTAGACAAGTCTCACAGACAAATAAGGCGACCCATATCAGCCACCTCGCTTGATACAAATTCAATGGTAGAACTTGAACTTACATGTAAACAGGATCACCGAGGTTTGGACGGTGTCTGCTGCTTCACCTGGTCCGTAGCCCAAACGTTGTGGTCCCTTCACTTTCACCTGATGTCAACCGTACTTGTTGAACTCCAGCACCAAGAGACAAACAGATAGATCAAGTGTGGACATGGATGATGCCAAGAGCATAGAAAGCTGGAAAAAGTCATCAAGAGCACCTAAATACATTCTCCGGCGACATCTTACCACTGGGTAAGCTAGGTTTCACAGTGGGTGTCGTAACCTAATGACCTTGGGCCCTTGGCCGTCTGCTTTCCTCCAGGACTTTTGCAAACAACAGGAGATGAATGACTTTTCACAAGTTTTGAAGATGTTGGTCTCCTTTATGATGATATTACAGAACTCCAAACTAAGAATTAGGGCGTGATCTAAACTCCATACACTGCTGACCACCTTAGTCCGATTTAGGATAAGACAGTGACCGATCTGATTATATCCTCACCGCTTTGATCAAAGTTGACGCTGCCCGCTCGTCACTCACTTGCTTCCTCCTCTCCAAGGTCTCGTTGTTCAACCCACCCTCCGTCTCCGTCATACAACCATGTGACCCCAAGTCCCTTCAAGGACCCATTTCTTCCGCAGCCATTCATCGGCTTACCTTCAAATACATTGTCGATAATTCCCTCCCCAAGCTTCAAGATGCCTTTATCGTGAAAATCGGTCAATTCTTCGATCACATAAGGCCAGAGGCCATCGTAGCCATCATCCGGATAGAGGCTGCAATGCTCGATGATGAGTGACTTTAATGTGCTACCCTGACGCTCCAGGAAGTCGATAAGTGTGTCTGGGTGTAAGTGGCCGCAGCTGAAGTGCACACAGCGCAGTCGTGGGAAGGTCATGTCAGGGAGGGCCGAAAAGACGGGCAATCCGTGAAGCTCAAGGTAGAGATCTTCTAACTGAGGCATAGACGAAAGTGTGCGGGATACGCGGCCCTCTTTGAGGATCCACTCGGCAAACCTGTGGTTCTCACAACCGTTGAGAACGAGGCGGAACTTGGTGATGTTCTTTGCCAATGCGAAGCCAGTCGCAAGTCGCTCAACGAAAGGGGACTGCTTGTCGAATAAGGTGATTGGGAGGCCGGGCTGGCAAAAGTTCACCAGGGTATCGTGAGACGCGTCGACGCGAAATTCGGTGAGCTGGGACTGTAGCTTAGGTTCTTCAAGGACCAATAGCGCAAGATGCATGACTCTTGCCTCTCGGACCAAAGCGAAGAGCTCGGAGCTGGGGGCCTCGTATTGATATTCGGTCTTTTCGAATTTTTCCGTTTTCTATTCGCCAAATTCGGTGTCGCCCTGTAACGCGTCAGTAGAAGCCTTTCAGAAAACAAGAACAGGCGAAGAGATGATGCCTCGGAAGCACGGGTATGCATTGCCAAAATTACGAGGTGGAGGTGAACTTACGACAAAGCTCATTTCCGAGAAAAAGTCTTCACTCCCAAGTGTGAAGTAATAGAGATTCGACATGATATCGTCGAGATGCTCCATGAGCCAGTCCAAGGTATTCACTCGGGACCTGTCCCGTATACCCAACCCGCTGGCCTGCCAATCGCATCTCGGAGCAAGAGGAGCAATCTCGCCGTGTTCCTCTTGAAATCGCCTCCACTTCTGCACAACGGGGCTTGCCGAAACACAGCTCTGGGCACCCTTGGAAAAGCTGTCGTTCGCATTGCGGTTGGAGACAACAAGACGCTCGAGTTCCTTGAACAGGGGAAGAGCTGTCTTGAGGGCTTTGACGTCAGCGTGAGCCAGGCGGTTGTCATGATGCCACATGGAGGTCAATCTGAAGAGTTCCCAGCCCTCTCTGGTAGGGACTACTTTCGAGGGTTCGCCTCTCATGTCATAAGGATCGAGCGCGTCACCGGGGTACAGCTGAAGATGAGAACGCCGATCCACTGGATCCTCGGGAAGGGTGACCATTCTCTGATAGCTGCGCCAGTCGGGTATGGTGTCCGGAAGAGGGACGGTGGTGTCGTCAATGACCAGTTCGCGGACACCTCCGATAAGAAGAGGGTTCTCTGAAACCGTCTCAAACACATCGAGATCAAGCTGGTGGCAGGAGAGATATAAGACAGGGAAGAGGTATGGAGAAGCGATTCGGTTGAGTCGCTTGCAGCTTTTGCGGACAGCTTTGATGGCACTTCCCGGGAGGCGCTCGACGATATTGTCGAGAAGCTCATCCGGGCAGTCGAGTAAGCTGACAGGCGCCATCTTGCCTTGACCAATGGGCGGGCTGTGAGTGTTGAATGCGCGGCCTCAGATGCGGTGAGGTTGGAGATAAAGTCTTTGATGCGGAGGAGGAAGCGAAATATTGTGGTGAGGGCGGGTCACTGTGGTGTTTGGTTGTGTAACCCCGGAATGCGGACTTTATATTCCGGTCCCCGTCATTGAATTTGCGGTGGCAGTGCCTTGCAGTGAGATTTCTATATATTTCTGCATGTTCACTCAGTGTAGGCAATAATCTGCCCCCTCATCTTCACTGCCCCAACTCTTCTTTTTCTTCGCCTCCCCAATCCCACTGAGCACGATACATCAACACATGAGCAAGATGGCTCCTAGCCTGCTCAGCTGCCCTGACGAGGTCATCGACCACATCGCCAAGTTACTTCCGAATGTCAGGGCCGCTCGCGAGACCTGCAAGAGACTCAACCGCATCGCCTCGCCGTATCTGTTTCCGGTTCTCTACATTTCATGTCATCAACTTGACCTTGACGTCTTTCGCACGGTCGCCAAGAATCCGCTCCTCATCGGAGGTGTTCGCGAACTTGTTATCGATGACACCACTCTCCCTGTCTCGATTCCAGATTGGCCGACCTACCAGAAGGTGCTAAGTCTCCCGGACTGCTCAGAGCTTGAGCGGGCGGCATCTCAACACTGGTCAGATTTGCCAGACTGTGATGAGCCCAGAGAACATTGGGAGCTCTTCGATAGCGTTTTAAAGGGTCACCATGAGAATCGCCTTGCCCGCGCAGACTACCACGCTCTTAAGCAAGCACTACCCCATCTGAAGCGCCTTAGGAGTCTTGTCCTTACGAATCGCACTGCTAATGATAGTATTGATGATGACTTCCGAGAGGGCGCTCAAAGCCTTGAATCGTCTAGTCCTACCTTCAAATTCTGGAGACGATTTGACTCCAAGAGGGACGAGCCGGTGTCTTTCGCTCCGAGATGTGATTGGGTGCCGACTGGCCGAGGTCTCCGGAACAAAATGCCAATCTACGGAATGGATTGGTTAGATGACCGATTGACCGACGACATCACGCCATGCGGAGTACCAAATACCCTGGCAGGCTCACCTGCCTTTAAAGAACTTGTCAGTAAAAGGTTCTTTAATAAGGAAATCAATGTACGTTGTCTAAGTTTTCTCCATTCCCATTTATTTATGTAATATGTCTTTTGTTTTTCTGTAACTGACTGCCAGACTTAGGGTCGCCAAGATTTGACCGACTGGGAATCTTTCTTGTATGAGCGTGCCGAACGCCTAGAAAGAGTTAGTACACACAAACTCTTTATTCTGGCACGGGAGGCTCGGGTGCTACACCTTGCTCTCCTAGTCCTTGAAGATGAAACAATGCAGTCTCAACTTACAGAGTCTAGAGTCGATGCATCTTGCGACATGCTTAACATAGATTGGTCGCCCGGTCTAGCTATCACCCTGTTCGCTAAACAGTCACCATTTCCTACCCGACTAGCCAAAGGGTTCAGCGCCACGAACATAACAAAGTTCAATCTGACTCTTGGATCCGGTCTTCCGCTTGATGTTGGCGTTGGGGAGCGCCTTCGTGCCATCTTCGCATCCATGCCGCAGCTTGAGGAGCTGTTCTTCGAGCCTCACGACATACACCACTTTTCCGCCATCCCAACCGAAAAGACTTTCCCGAGACTACGCAAGATCACATTCAACTGCGGATTAATGCGCTTGGAACAATTGTTCAAATTCCTTCGATCCCATGGTGCGACATTGAAGTCACTTGTTGTCGAGCACTGCAAAATCGTGCTGGAGCCAGAGAACGAACCTCAAGACATGTTACCCATGCTCATCTCTGAGCTGCGTTCTCTCCACCGTGATGGCGCCCTAAAGCTTGAAAACGGCCTAGTCAGCGAGCTGTTCCATGGCGCTGTGCCACTAACCTATTGTGCGAAATTGTACGGGTTCAGAGATGAGTACAGCGTCACTTGGGACTACAAGGGAAACGGAGTGTGGGATCAACGGGAGGAAGCGGACTCAGAAGATGATTTAGATATTTGAGATGGGTAGGAGAAAGGATATGAGGATAAAGCACATTCTATGTACCAGGGTGGCGTCCTCAAGCTAGAAAGCGGCTCAATCAAAGGACTGATCCATGACACTGTGCCTCAAATCTTGTGGGAAATTTTACCAGTGCAAAGATGCAGAGCGTAATATTAGCTGCTACATAATCCAGCCACGATATTTATCTCAAGGCTAGACAAGACAGAGTCTTACAAGCCGGTCCACAGCGTCTCTTGAAAACCTAGCTTGTTCGTTGTCTTGATCCACTCGCTTAGCATAGCAGTCGCAAGCGCCCAGCCGGCATACATAATGCAATCTACCAGGACTCCCGCCGTTCTCGCCGGTTACCTGAGCTTTGCTAGACTCGCTGCAGTAGCATGGCGGGTTATCCGGGCTGTTGCCTCTTACGTCTGCAAAGCCCAAGAACTTTTGACAGTTTGTACATTTATAGTAGGGCCGACCTGCGTTACCATTTCGATTCGATGACCGTGTGACCAGGCGTCGGCTGGGATTGTTGCACACGAAACAGACTGGGGGAAGCGACGGTGCAGGAGCGAGGGGAATGTTGAAAGTGCTGGACGTTGGAGCATCCTATTTGCCGAGTTAATACAGTTAGACCACTGAGGAAGTTTATGAGGTCCCTCATGCCATGATGGGAGTATAACTTCATGTGTCGGCCGGCTATGATGAACTGGCAGAATATGGAATGATATGGACCGTTGGAGGCCGAGCAGGCTCTGTCACCGGAGAGTAAGGTGACACGCAGAGCCCTGTCCATGCAATTTGTTTGGCATTGAACTGAAATGATTGGACGTGTTTATCCAATAGAATTTTCGAAAGAGGCCTCAACAAAAGTAGGAGGCCTACCGCTGCAAACCCCGCACAAAGAGGAAAAGCGAAGATGTTAATAAAGTTATAATTTATATTTTTATTTATAAATAGGACTTTATAAGTATACAGAGTATTATAATACTTAAGTAATATAATATTATATAAAAGCTAGCATCTAGTAATATACTTTTATACTATAGTAAAAAGTTAAAAATTTCATCCTTTGACTATCCGGACAGCTCTGAGCCTACAGAACACTCAGAACCAATATTTAGTCTATCCTGAACAGGTCATCAAGCATCAGTATGGAGGCTATCCACCTGACAACATGCGCCAGCTGCGGAATGCAGGCAACCATGCGGTGCGCTGGCTGCACAGATGCGCCGGACTACGATCCTGGAGACTCCACGACAATTGTTTACTGCGATCGAGACTGTCAAAAGAAGCACTGGACTGACCATAAAAGCCGTTGTCGTGTCATGAAGCAACGTAAAATGTTGCTGAGGGCAGCCACCATCCTTCGATCAGCATTGTTGACCTATCGAGAGATCCTATATGATATCGACCTCACAAAAATCGAAGCTAAAGATGGAATGCTCTATCTTTACCAGAACCAAAGATCTGTCACCTCTCGTGTCAAGTGGGGATCTTTTCCAGACCATTTGACCTCCAATGTCCAGCACAGGGAGGCAGCTCTCACTATCAACCAGTGCACGTTGGCCACCGCGTTATTGAGTCGTCCTACCAAAAAGCTCCTCACAGGTGCGTCACTTTAGTTGGGATCAACATCCCATGAGGACTTTCTAACATTCCTAGGGGTAAACTCAAACGCTGAGGTATTGGATATTCGAATCGGAAAACCACTACTTCCACCGAAGCTGATTCCTGGCCCCGACTTAAGCAACTGCCCACATACGGTGATTAAGGTCAGGCTATTATCCACGAAGGAGTTGTGGATAATCGACACAGCAGGGTGCCAGTATGGATTCCGAGAGGTTCTGGTTCTGTTCGACAAGTACATTGCAGACAAGGCCTGCCAAGTAGTAGGCACCCCCACGACCTACAATTGGACAGAAACGAAAGACTTGGATTATTTCTCTACACTGCCTTTCATGAACAACTCACGAGCCCAAAAGCAGGACCGAGAGGTGGAACGAAAGGCTCGGTTACACTTTGCCGACTTCGTTGACAGACATGTCAGTGTCAATATACTGGATGGTTCTGCTTTGGATTTTAGCAATAAGCTCGCCAGTCTGGTTGAGAGGTTGAAGATACATATGCTCAGCTTTGCAGAATGTCAAAATGGAACTCGGAGCTGATATTTATGCCTCTACAGTTTTCTGATTACATGAAGATAGTAATTTAGATACTTATTCGCCTTGATGAATGTGCCACCAACATCCGATTATCTGATATTTTGCCACAAGTCTATCATTACATTTCATCCTCCAGCCGCACTAAGCCGTCCAAAACGACCAGATGCACAAAACTAATCAGTATTCTCGTTCAACTCTTATGGCGGACATCCCTTCAATGGTTTCTATAATAGCAATGATGTGGTGCACTTATACAGTCACAAGGTAATGAGATACTCACTGAAGTACAGGAACGTGAAGCTGGGCATCTCTCAATGCATTCACCGATTACTTCAACTTTGCTAAATAAGAGAGCTTTTCATTAAGGTATATAAAATTGAACCTATCTGTCCTGCTGCTCACACAACAGAACAGAAATATCCAGGCGCAGGTTCGGTAGCCATTCTAGTACTGTAACAGACCCCAAAGGGTGTTTTGAGCGAGTGTATGTAGATGTTAATGAGATACAAATAGCGAGACTCTAGCCAGAGTAACCCCAGCGAGGAGCGTTGATGATGATACCACAGATGACACCCGAGATGACACCAGCAACGGGGAGAGTGATGATCCAGCCCATGTAGATCCAGGCAACCATGCGCCAGTTGATAGAGCGCCAAGTACCAGAGCACAGACCAACACCAACGGTAGCACCAGTGATGCACTGAGTGGTAGAGACGGGGAGCTCTGGAGAATGCGTTAGTCACAGCGAAAGGGGAGGTTGAGGTAGAGAGAATGGACTCACTAAGACGGGTGGCAAGGATGATGGTGATGGCTGCACCCAACTCCATGGAGAAACCTCGAGAGGGAGAGTGGAGAGTGAGACGGTTACCAAGGTTGCGCATGATGTTGTATCCGTAAGTCCAGATACCAAGAGCAATACCGGCACCACCAAAGCAGCTATACAGAGTTAGTCATTGATTACAAGAGTATCAAGCAGAAACTTACAGAATCCAGACAGGGACAGAAGACTTGCTACCCTCAAGACCACCAGTTCGCCAGATCTGGTAGATGGTGGCATAAGGACCAATAGCGTTTGCGACATCGTTGGCACCGTGAGTGAAAGAAGCGGTACAGGCAGTCATGACTTGCATAAAGGTGTAGAGATACTCAGCACGGTTATCGTAGTGAGCGACGTGGGCGTGAATCTCATCCAGGTCGCCGGTAAGCATACTCTTCTTCTTCTGCATAGCGATGATATCTTGGTCAACACCAGAGAGGAAAGCCTTCTTGAGATACCAGAAGAGAACAGCGCCACTGAACCACTTTCCATCAGGCTTGGGACCGACGAGGCTGCGAGGAGCCTTGGGCTCAACGCGCTCCTCAATGTCAGGAGTACCCTCGGACGAGGTCTTCTTGTTCTCAGTGGTAGCTTCCTTACCTTCATTGCTAGTCTGGTCTTGAGCGCGCTCGAACTCATCACTGCCAGTGCGGCCAGCACGGCGAAGACCATCAAGCTCTTCGCGGGTGAGATGGCCCTCATAGAAATCCTTGATACCACCAGCAGCACCTTCAGGCTGAGCGGGAGGGGGAGGACGTCGGAGGAGAAGAGGACCCTGGAAGATGTTCCACCAGCGAAGCTCCCAGTCGTCGCAGATGACGAGACGGTAGAGCCAGGGGACGAGGAAGATGGTGATGAGAAGAGCCCAAGCGGCGCCGACACCGATGATCATGCCAGCGGTCTCGGCGTCGTTGAAGTCAACCTTGATGCTACCGCCCTTCCAGACGATAAGCATAGTGAGGAGAGAAGCAGTGATGCCGAAGTAAACAGGAGTGAGGAAAAGACCCTTCCAGACAGGTTTGCTTCGCAGCATAACACCATACTTGGTAATAAGGAAGATGAGAGCAGCGAAAGCACCAGACAGACCAGGAGCAATGATCCAAGCGAGAAAGACAGATACGACACCAGAGCTAATACCCTTGTCAAACTCAGCCCAGTGAATACCGTCTGCACCGACGAGTGCAATACCCATACCGATAACACCACCCATGATGGAGTGAGTCGTCGAGACAGGGAGACCGATCTTGGTACAGAAGGTGAGATACAGCGAGGAGGAGACGATAGCGCACATCATGCCGAGCATGAGAAGAGCAGGGTCGGACTCGAACTGGTCAATGTCGACGACTTTGGTGCGGATGGTGTCTGCGACACGGGCGCCAACACCAACGGAGCCAGCGAATTCGAGGATGGAGCCGAGAGTCATGGCTTGGATGTAGGAGATGGATCGGGATGAGACCGACGTAGCCCACGAGTTGGCGACATCGTTGGCACCTGAATTGTCAGTATATCTCTGGAGGAGTGACGTTGGAGTGACGTACCGATGTTCCAGGCATCAAGGAACGAAAAGATGGTGCCTATGGCAAAGATGTAATCATACTGATGAAGCACCATGATCAAGGCAGACCGAGAATTCGGGTTTCTCTCAGTATTCTAGAAGAGAGTGAAATGAACTGATGTCGGAAAAGAGCATGGGAAACAGAGCCCGCAGGCTGACTCCTTATATCACCGTACCATGGTGTGTGGATCGGGTAAGGCTTGGCGAACAAGCTTAATCTTATGCTTCTTGGGAGGGTGCAGGCCCTCGGTGAGTCCTTTGGTAGATTTATCGTCTTGGCGGGTGTGCTTGGCACGCGAGCAGGGGGAAGTCGAGTATCTCGTGCGTGGGTTCTTGATGGTCGTTGGGCAGGGGATGTCTGGGCGGGATGAAGTTGTGGGGGGTATTGGATAGTGAGTCTTGGTATCATGGCAATAATGTTGATATGTCTTGTGATTGGGATAGTTACTGTCATTGTGACTGAATGATGATATTGAAGTTGTTGTCTAAGAGTTGACTGCACGAGTTGTAGGCGAGGGAGTTGATGCTCTTGCGCTAGGACTAGAAGAGTCGTTTACTGGCAGACAGCTTGCGACATGGCCTCAATCCTCTAAACAAGGGTAGACAGCACGTCCGGTCGTATCGAAATGATCAGACTTCGCCGACAATAGCGTCAAACAGACTCCCAAAGAAGAATGTCACTGTTACTGCTCCGTATCAACACCGGAAATACAGTCTCGTCCTCAATCCAGATGACAGAAATACTCATACCAACAAACCACCAAATTATTCCTGCATCTACTAGGACACTCTTCTCAGTGGAATTGTTTATGGCCGCTCATCAACCCACGTGCATCAACGATTGTCGTTGAGAGCGGCTCTGTAGAGCAGGGGGCGGGAGCCAATAAGATGGGTCACAGCTCCACGTGGAGAAGCTCGTTCGCCCAGAGATGACCTCCCCAGATGCCAAGACTGATCAATTACAGGGCATATTGTGTCACTACTTGAGACAATGTCAAGGTCAAAAAGGTTAACGTGAATAAAGTTATTAGAGTTGTTCTTTTGGACTTCTTTTTATATCCGTAAAACGGCTATATTGTTATGCAGGACTAAGAGCATATGGTAGAGTGTACGGTTGAATGGTCAACTCAACATCGCGATATCGAAAAGACAAACTAAACCGTGACAAAGAGACTAACAAAGCCAATATCCCACATCGTCCCATCCATTTCAACCCGTCCCTCGCCAAGATCTCGCCAAGGACCGCGCCACTACTCCTTCTCCTCCCGCTGCAACATGAGCTTCTCATACAAGCACGTTTCCTCCCCGCCAAGCCTACCGCTGACGATTCGAAGCTTTTTCATATCCTGTTCCTCGGTGCATGTGGTTCTTGGCTTTAACAGCGGGAAAAGCATCCGGTATTCCATTTGCTTGCTTCGCCGACACTGGTTGATAGCATTGAGCCAGTAAAGGTCCATCACTTACGAGTCTGTCTTGGCTGTTAACCTGCTTTTGTAATGGTGGTTCAGCTTCCCTCGGTGATCGCCTTTGGCGACCTGTCTGTTCTAGAAATATCCCCTTCTTGGCTGGTGGTATTGAGCTCATTAAGGCGAAGCTGAGATTGGGAAAATTCTGTTAGTGGGAGGTTCTGCGAGTATGGTAAAAGTTTCTTGATAAATCTAAGAGGCTTGGCTATCTGTGTGGTTTACCAATCGTACATCTAACTTCCGATGCATGGTCTAGCTCTGTAAATCTACTGTACAGAGTACTGAACCGTGATTTATCTTCTTGACATTATTGCTTCCAGAATTCCACTCCCGGGGATCCGAACTCAAAGTTCCCTTGCCATCACTCCTCTTTCCTTGTTTTTCTCCCCAATAATAAGCTTTGTTTTCTGTGTCGCCTTACTCATTTCCAAAACGCCAGTCGATTTTCATAGCTTCGTCCATTCTCATCAACGTGTACCGAACCATCTTCCACGTTGTTGCCACCTGCTCTATCCAACCGGCGTCGCCTTTTTCGGGAGCTTTCACCTCAATCCAACCGTATTGTGACTGCTCAGCATCTACCGGTTCTCCCGGCCGATTGATCCATAGTCGAGCAATGAATTCATGGTGCCATATCTGGTCTCTTTGGTCGTCCTCCATAGCATCCTTAACCTCTGGCCACGATAAGGGCCTAAACTCAATCTTCTTGGTCTCGGTCCAGTACCTGAATCCAGCCCATTTCCCTCCCTGGGACCTACTGCCTCGGCTGTACCCATGGAAGCCAATCATCGGTGTATATGGCCAAAATCCGCTCGGGAAAGAAGTCAAAGGATCTCCAGGATAACGATAGTGTAGGGTGCGAGTCGGATCCAGCATCCATCTAATACCAGTATCACTCTGAAGCCGTAGAGATGCAGAATTTATGAATCTATCGTCTTCTGCCTCATGGATATTGGTTCTTGCGCTGGTTCCTGGCCCATATTGCTGAAAACTCTCGATATGCCAACTCCAATCACACTTGTCTATGACCAATGTAAACGCCTTGAGCATTGGGGTGTACTGCCATATAGGTAACGAGGAGTCGAACGGCAATTGGGAAAACGTCTCTCGCGCATCGCTGGGTTCTAAACCTACTGTAATGATGTCAATACCTCTAGTTATGATCCAAGCGCGGGGGGACGAACCTTGAGCTCCCACCGAGATCCAAGGCTTTGAGGTCCAATAGACCATGCGCCGGATAGGAAGGCCTGCTTGCTGAGAGGATTCTGGCCTTTTCTTCTGGGGAATTCCAGATAAATACCAAGGAACCGGGACATTTATCTTGAATGTTTCGTGTTGAGGGTCGAGTCGATACACATCTTTTCCACGCAAACATACCACGAAGTACCGAATTTGATCACATATCGCCTTGATTTCCGGGCACGAAGCCCAAATTCGTCTCAATTCTTCCTCCCCTTCATGCGCCGAACCACTAATCAAGTATACTTGGAAGTGATTCTTTACAAAGCGCGCAGGGGTCGAGGGAATAGCAAGTCTGATGATCTTGATCTTGAGCTCCATAGGCAATCGTTCGAAGGGGAAATACTCCATGACTCGGGTCATAAGGCAATTCAACCACAGGATGAAGCGTCAAGAAAGTAAGAGAGGAGAACAGGCTGAGAAGAGAGGATGAGTTGGGAAAAACCAATTACACCTACTTACTTTATGTTCGAATTTAGAATTTTCACTGAAAGTTTCTCGAAAGATTCACCGTTATTTTCGACGCATCATGGATTCACTTTCTGAAATATCAACTCTGTTTGCTAATGGGTTTATGCTACATCTGCGTCGGGCCAAGTGGCATAAAGTCTAAACAGTGAGCCACATATGTTATTTTCAGGTGGCCCGTGGCTGGGAGTTAAAAGATACATTTCGCAGAACTTAGTTACACAAGCTTTCAGAATGGAGTTCAATGAGAAACCCAAATTCTCGAGGCCTCTCGCAAAGAGTGGCCAATTGTTCCACATCTGTAGCATTCAAAGTCTAGCAGAAGAGGGGTTGACCTTAGAATATCGCCCAACCTTCGCTGTAGGCCCGAGACAAAGCCGAGATAACGTCACGTCAACCCGTCATACTTTCTATAGAATCAGAAGATTTATATATGCCACTCTTTTGTCTGTCTAAGGTCATACCCTAGGGTAATGCCCTAATCTAGAGTGCTCACGCTGAAACCAACAGGCCTAAGACGATACATCTCTTACCAAGCCAACTTGGCCAGTATTCCATGAGGCCATTTCCGGACACCAAACTTGCGAGCCTCATCTAGCAAAAGCTGGAAAATACCAAAAGCAAAAGGGAGAAACCAGTGTTCAACGGGTACAGGTGTAGTTCCAAGAACAGGCTGCAGAGGCGGGATGTACAGCCAGAAGATAGCCATAGCAAGCGAAAAGATAATCGCAGGGAACAGATACCAGTTCTGCGTGTTCGGGTTGAACAGAGGAGGATGCTGAAAGATACTGAGTCGACGGGTTCTAGTCGCCATCAGATTGAACCACTGCATCACAACAAGGTTGACAAAGTAGATAGACGAAGCCTCGTTGGTCTTGGCGAGGTAGTAGTCTGGATCGATACCAGCAGGGAGCTTTCCGAAGCTGAACCACAGCTCGCTGAAGGGAATGCCTTGACGCTGGAGATACCAGAATGCCATGGCGAAGGATGCGACTGTTTGTAGGACGCCGTTGACTCCGTATGCTTGGAGGATGAGTTGCCAGTTGACGAGGCGGTCCTTCTTGATGTTGCGTGGGGGACGGGTAAGGATGTCGGCTTCGGGCTTTTCGTAGGATAGCATTGTGGCGGCGGCACAGTCGGTAAAGCAGCTATTCGAGGTTAGTGAGTGTCGGGCTACAGGTAACAGGGGTACTTACCAGATGATGATCATGAGGAATGAAGAGAGAGCTTGGGGTAAACCGAAGGCGACAAAAGCCATGACGGGCCAGAACTCAGAGAAGGAGCCGGCAGGCAAGAGGTAGGAGATGACCTAGAATCAATGTTAGTTTCTGATATTCGGCATGGATCTCATTAAGACATACCTTCTTGAGATTGTCAAACACAACACGACCATACTGCACAGCAATAATGATAGAAGAGAACGTATCCAACAACACCATATCAGCCGCCTCCATAGCGATATCCGAGCCACTACCCATCGAGATACCAACATCAGCAGCCCTCAGCGACGGCGCATCATTGACTCCATCACCCGTCATGGCTACAACATTCGCCTTCTGGAACTCACGAACGATGCGGAGTTTCTGTTCTGGCGTTGTTCGCGCAAACACAATCTCCTCGTAGTGAGTAAGTGTCTCCCACTGATGCTCGTTAAGAGACATGAGTTCCGGACCGCTGAGGACGATGGCACCGAGGTGGGAGATAGGTGAGTCTTTGGTGTCATCGGGGCTGTAACGCTGGAGAGCTGTGCTGTCGTCGACGGTTTGGGAGGTTACGATGCCGGCTTCGCGGGCGATGGCTAGGGCGGTGAGGGCAAAGTCGCCGGTTACCTGATAACTGTCAGTTAGGGTATTGATCACCAGGGAATTGGAGAGGACTTACCATGGCGATACGAATACCAGCGCCGCGCAACGTACTCACAACATGAGGAATGTCATGTCTCAATGGGTCGACGATAGCCACCATTCCGACCAAGGTGAGGCCACTGTTGGACTCCCTTGTGACAGCATGCTCAAACTCACTTGTCTCCCGGTTCTTAGGTAGGTCACTGCTCTTGACAATCTTGCGAGCGAGTAACAAGCATCGTTTACCTTGTGAAGAGTAGGTGTTCTTCAGTTGCTCCACCGTAGCTCGCATAGCAGCATTGAGAGGGATGGCTTCACCATGTTCAGAGACGTAGTGCGAGCAACGGCCGATAAGAACATCAGGGGCACCCTTGATTGTCAGGAGGCTATATACAATGGTTAGAATGGTTATTTTGAGTGTTTTTGGAGACTACTTACACATCATCGGTATTAAACGCAGTCTCCTTGCTAAGCGTAGCAGCTACAGCCTCGGGCCTGGTGCAGGAAAAGCAACGGATCATGAACTTGTTCTTACTGTTGAAAGCAAGATCGTAGATCTTGTTCCAGCAAGCACGGAGGTAATCGACGCTGCTTGGGTCAACAAATTCGGCGAATCGAAGGACGGCTTGATCAGTGGCATCACCAAAGATCCTACTGTCGGCCAGTGGAGCATCCTTTGTAGCAGCATCAAACTCAGAGGCGTTACAAAGTGCAGCCAAAGCACGGAGTTGGAGGATGGGATGGGTAACACATTTAGACTGGCCGAATTTGCCGCGAGCGTTCTCGATAGTCATGTTGAGTCCTCCGACTGCGCAGTCAGAGACAGCCATCTTCGCCTGTAGCTTGTTAGTGCAGTTCGGATATTCATGACAGAGAATTCTTACAGTGGTGAGGGTACCAGTCTTGTCAGAGCAAATCACGGAAACGGAGCCAAGCGTCTCCACGGTCTTGAGGGACTTGCAGAGAATCTTGTTCTTCTTCATAAGGTTGGCGGTGATTGTGAGACCAGCTGTGATGGAGATGGGAAGACCTTCGGGGATGAAGGCAATGGCGACGCTGACGCAGTTGACGATGAGGGTTGGTACGTTGATGAAGTCGGGATGCTTCTTTTTCAGAAAGGCGCCCCTGTTGAAGTATGTTAGTCTTGCAACGGAATAGTAAGATGGTGGAGGAGACGTACCAAATGATGCAGACAACAGCAATCATAGTTATCATGATACTAGCAATGATGATGACAAAGTAAAGCACTTCCTTCTCAAGAGTCGTCATCTGCACTTTCGGCTCATTCGTCAAACTCGCGATACGTCCAAACACCGTCCTATCACCAGTAGCAACGACAATACCAGTGCATGAACCAAGGATACAGTGTGTACCCTGCAGACCAATATTATGCGTCTCGAGATAATTGGTATCAGTGTGGTCCACAGTACCCGCCACAGGCTTAGACTCTCCAGTAAGAACAGAACGATCAAACTTGACGTCAGAAGAAGCCTCAATCAAGCGAATATCAGCGGGTAGCTTGTTACCAGCTTTGACCTTTATGACATCGCCTGGAACGATATCTGCAGCGTTGAGATCGACCAGATTACCATCGCGAATGACGTGTCCTTCTTCAGGGAGCATGTTTTTGATGGAGGACATGGTGCGTGATGTAGACCAGTCTTGAAACATGTTGAAGAGGGCTTGGATGAAGAACACGGCGAGGAGTACAATAGCGAGTGCCTTCTGACATCAGCAAACCGAAAAGACAAAGCACAGTGAATAGGGAGACTCACGAGGTTGGCAACAGCAGGAGGATCACCCAATGGCTTCCACGAGATAAAGACGAGGATACATCCAATGAGAAGAATACTTCCGAAACCGCCGAAGAAGTAGAGAAAGATTGTTCTGAACCAGTGCGTCTTAGCTGGAGACGGTGCGTTTCTGCCATATTCGCGCTGTCTTCGCTCAGCTTGTTCGGTCGATAGGCCAGCGGTGGATGAAGTAGTGAGGCGTTTCTCAACGTCGAAGGGTGCGATGGTATGCCACTCGAGGTCCGTCAAAGCTATACGCGCACCAGTTATTAGTACAACTCAACTTAGTAGAGTAAAGCGAGGGTGTATTACCTTTTGTAGTGACGTCTTTCGCCTTGGCAAGTTCAGCTTGTTCCTTGCCCTTGGACTCCTCAATGTTGAATGAGCTGTCCAGACATCAGTACAACTAGCTCCTTCATTCTCAACCAGAGGGAATTACGACTCACACAGTACGATAGGTAACAGGAAGAACAAGCGACGGATCAGCGCGATTTCTCGAGCCGGCTCGATGGATACTCAACGAATCCCTTGAGCGAGGGCGAGACCGTCTACGAGAACGTCGCTCACCATGACGCGAAACGCGACCGGCTTCGTCGTCATCGTTCCAGTGAATGCGCTCACCGACAAGTGCGGCGTCCTTTTTCTCGTCTTCAATCATGTTGAAGGTGAGAGGACAAGTAACCAAGTGAGAAGAGAAGAGATATCAAGGCAAGTAACAGAGTAGAATAAAATGGTAAAGCGACAGGAGAAGATGGGAGAGTGCGAGCCTTGATATTTGTTTTGGTACGTGGGTAGCAGGATAATCGCTCATCGTTTCTGGACAGTTCGCGTTAAGCGACGTCGTAAAGGCTGGGTGAAGTATTTCGTATAAGTGAATCCATAGTAAAGATACATTTCTCGTAGCTCAGCTCCGCCTCTGATGCCACGTTCAAAGCAGGATTAGTGCCTTTTCTCTTTTCTCGATCCCTTTTCTCCACAGGACCTTGGGTAGGGACCTTAAAAAACCGATATCGATAAACGAGAAGCGCGCCCTCCTTGGTGTCGTGATGTTAGACCAGCCCTGGGAGTGTACCAATACTGCGGTTAAGACATATCACCAACTTTGGTGTTTCCTGCGTACACGATTGGCTATTCTAGGGCATGTGGTGTGCACTGCCTCGATAGCAGTTTACGCTTAAACGAGTAATCCATGAGCTATGACGCGAAGGAATCGTGGGGAGTCTCTGTTCCTCGTGCAGGGTGCAAGTGAGGGAATATCAAGACACGAAAACATTGGACGAAACCCTTAGCTGAGGAGGCGCAGCGTCGATCTGTCTAGGTAATCCGGTTCGGCATGTGCCTGAACTGGGCAACCTGTCGCGCATGCAGCACAGACACAATGTGATCAGTGCACTCCCACTGACAGAAATAAAGCAAGGGCTAAGAGAAAACAAGCCTTTTCTTTCCGAGCAGGTGGGTGTACGGCAGCAAATGCAGGTTTTGTGATTCAACCCCTCCTCTAGCCAGAATCTGGCAGCTCGCTAGCAGTGAGGAAACAAAGCCTGGATGAAATGAGGTATCCGAGATTTGAGACGCTAACAGCGGGCGCAGCTGGGAGCCCACTCACTGATTCTCTCTCTCACGTTGGATGAAAAGTTGGACTGGTCTTTTTAGAGGCTCGATTTACGACGTCTTGGCTGTGCGAGACAAGCTTTTTAGCGCCGGGTCCTAGCGTTCAGGGTCCCCGTCAGTGCAACGCTGTCACGGTCATTTCACAAGCCACTCGATTTTGGACGAGAGATTGGCTATGTTAATATCATATCATGATGAAAACAGAAAACCCCAAATTGAAGATGTTGTTCAGCTTGCTCAGGGTACATCGGTGGATGCAGAGAGATGTAATCTTGTGGCAAAGCGCGATTAGCTTCTCAATGACCCAAACCAAGACAAAGCAGCGCTTCAACGCAAACTCCCGGGGGTGCTTTACAAACCCTCATTTCTTACTCCGTTTCACAAGCCCTGAAAAAAAAGAGGTCATATGCTGCAAACAAAGAGGGGAGTTTCGGCCGTTGGTGGAGGTGAGGGATTTATCTGAGTCGTTGGTTTGTTTTGTTTACGAGGGCTCGTCAGGTCAGGTACCGCCTTGTCATTTCTGAGCTTTGAGAATAGGGCTGTAGACTACCCCAGTACAAGGCGCGGGACCAGTATTTAATCCCCGACCCCATCTCATCGCGCTATCCAGTTTCAGGGTGTCAGATTCGGCTGGCGGCCTCCAGGCAGATCCATTTCGCGTAGAGTCGCCAATTCTGATGAGTCTTGTTTTACAAATTGCGATGATTGAGAGCGTAATGGTTATGTAATGTGAGTTTTTGAAGGGAAATGAGGTGGTAAGACAAGGCAAGATAGCCTCCACGCGAGGTAATCGATTTTTTTTGGGGCCATCTCAAGGACACGGAAGAGTGATTCCCGTTGAGTCGGTGCGCACGGGTAGTGTTCGATGCATGACTCAATTCGGTGCTAGCTAAGTCTTTTAGGAACATCCCTTGGATGGAACTTATGAAAAGCATGCGGCTTCGCTAGCCTGATTGTCCAAAGGACATTTGCGATCAAGCGGTAGCTTCGCATCCCTCATTGCCTGGGTCTAGGGTAATGCAACGTGAGGATTTCCAAGAACGAATCATTATAGGGAACAAAGCCATCAATTAGTTATTCTTTAAGTACATGGGAGAACTGAGATTGAGGCTCTATCTCAATTTATTTTATTCAACTTGATGCTTGCTGTTTCCACTACCAGCCTCGATCATTTTGTAGAGGCGTTGCGCCCATTTCAAGCTCCATCTTGTCCCTTTCAGTGCATTGCACCGGACCTCATTATCGATAAGCTATATCTTATCATCCAAATGCCATGCGTGACGTCACATCATAACGCCCAATGCTCTCCATCACCAGCTTCACATGATGAGAATACAAAAAGGTGCACTCTCGCCCTCATCGTTGGCATTGAAACTCTGCCACCCCGCGGGATTTGGGGTCCGTTCATGATCCAACTAATCCGAACCCTCAATTCCTCACTAAATCACCCCCAAAACTCCTCCTCCCCCACGGCGGGGCTCCTCCGGCCTCGGCTTCAACGTAAAAGACAAACTCTGATTGGTCCTTTTTGCTACAAAAACGGTCTTCTTTCCGATGTCATCATGTTGCCCATCATGCGCTCATCTCCACGCTTCGGCATCCGTACATATACCTCCCGCTCCCTGCAACTTCCCCTCTCACGTAGATTCATCTCCAATTCCTACTCAAAACTGCCCGCCATGAAGCTCCTCTACCCAACATCCCTCAAACTCGACGTCCAGAGCCTCGAGGGCTTCTCCGTCGACCTCTTCCCCTACGACGTGAAGCAGACCATCCCCGAAGAGCACGTCGACGCCGAGATCCTCGTCACCTGGACAAACACCCCCGAGAACCTAAAAGACGCCGCCAAGCGCCTCACGAAGCTCCAATGGATCCAGTCCCTCGCCGCTGGGCCAAATGATGTCCTGGGTGCTGGGTTCGACGCCTCCAAGATTAAAATCACGACAGGCTCGGGTCTGCACGATCACACTGTCGCTGAGCACGCGCTGGGTCTGCTTCTCAACGCCGCGCGCCGCTTCTACGAGATGCGCGATTATCAACTCCAGGGAAAATGGCCTGGTCATTTAGGCGGTCCTCAGCCCGATAGGCCCAAGAATTCATTTACGACACTGCGCGATGCGCGTGTTTTAATCTGGGGCTTCGGCAACATTGCAAAGACCCTCACCCCGCAGCTCATCGGCCTCGGCGCCGAAGTTCGGGGCATTGCGCGCCGAAAGGGTGTCCGCAACGGAATTGAAGTCTACAACGAAGACGATCTCGACACACTCCTCCCCGAGACCGACGCGCTCGTCATGATCCTCCCAGGCTCTGATGCCACGCGCCATGTTCTCAACGCTCAGCGCCTGAAGCAATTGCCCAACCACGCGTGGGTCGTCAACGTGGGGCGCGGTACATCTGTTGACGAGGATGCTCTTGTCGATGCGCTTGAGAAGGGAGAGATTGGGGGTGCGGCGTTGGATGTTTTTGAGACTGAGCCGCTTCCTGAGCCGAGTAGGATCTGGAAGGCTCCTAATACTATTGTGTCGCCTCATGCGGCTGGTGGAAGACCTCAGGGTGCGGAGGGGCTTATCGCTGATAACCTAAGACGGTTTAGGGCGGCGCAGGAGTTGAAGAACCTCATTTAAAATAGAATAGAGAATAAATCAAATATCCAAGTTAATGATTATCGACCTTTAATGAACTTCTGGTGATTGAAACCTGCATTCAGTGGATGGTCCGAGATCCAATTGATGAGGGCATTCGCAAAAAATTCATGACTCCACTTTTCTGTCATGATGAAGCAATTCACAGGCACTTCTTCGTTTGTTGACTGGACATGACTCTACAAAACATTGCAAGCTTAAGAAGATGCACAAACTGAATCTTGCTACCTTATATACGAAAGTGTCCAGAGACTGAGTAGACTACAACTGAGCTCTGTATGAGGCTCCAGTGTAGCTTGAGGATGAAGAGTTCAGTGAGTAAGGGAAAAGAAGACCGTCAGAGTACCTTAACTCTAATCGCCATGATACAGTCTAAAGTATGAGAACACCGTGGGAAGTCAATCAAGCGTCACATCAAAGTAGAAACGAAAGAGAATTGAGTGATCGGCCGATCTATTGACTATAAAAAAAGAATCTAAAGCAAACTGCAAGTCCGAACGAAACGAATGTCTAGTACAAGTTCAAATCTCTCCATCATGATATCCCAAGCTGAGACATCATGCTCCCCCTATTACTTTTCATGCTATATCGAGCCTAACCCATCCAAAGGTGAAGCTCGAGCATCCTCCAGTGTTTCTTATACAAGTGCCGGTGAGGTGTTGCCGCTTAGTTGTGCTTGCCAGAGTCCTTGTCCTTGGGAGGGAGAGGAGCCTTGGGCTTGTCGTCACCATGGGGCTTGTCCTCGGGCTTGATGCCGCGCTTGTTGTTGGGAGGGTTCTGAGGAGCCTTGCCCTTGGGCTTGTCACCAGCAGGGGGTTGGCCGTCGACAGGAGGCTTGCCATCAGGCTTCTCATCCCTCTTGTTGTTGGGAGGGTTGATAGGAGCCTTGTTCTTGGGTGGCTTGTCACCGACACGGGGTTTGTCCTCAGGCTTGCCCTCAGGCTTGTTGTCTCTCTTGCTGTTGTGAGGAGGGTTCTGAGGAGCCTTGCCCTTAGGCTTCTCACCAGTGGGGGGTTGGCCATCGACAGGAGGCTTACCCTCAGGCTCATCATCCCTCTCAACCCTAACCTTTACCTCACCACGCGGCTTATCCTGCGTAGGCTTGGTGTTGGGCACAGCCTTCTCAGAGCAAGCCTTGTCAAACACATACAAGTTATTTCCCTGGCTGGGAACCTGAGCCGCAGGGACAGAGTAGAGCTTGCAGGCAGGAGCCTTGGCGTCAGCGGGCAAGCCGAAGAGGAAGCTCTTGCAGGAGGCGTGAGCGGTGCAGAGCTTCTGGCAAGCCTGGGCGGTGGAGGCAGTTGGAGTGGAAAGGGGTTGGATTTTGGTGGAGGGAGTGGCGGAGGGGGCGATGTTGCACTGCTGGGAGCGGGTGTCGAAGGGATGGGCGAGGATGGCGGTGGCCATTGAGGCGGTGAGCACGGCGATGGTGGTCTTCATGATGAAAGATTTGAAGTTGAAGTTGAAAGTTGAAAGTTGAAGTTGTGTGAGCTGAAAGAGTGTTGAGAGTGGGTGATTGAAGTGATTGTGTTGGTGAGGAAAGGTATGTCTTTGTCGAGATATCATGATCCCTTTATACCCATCGAGTCGATCATATTCAAGGTTCCCAACAACAACATTGTCTCGGAACTTTTCATGACCGCGTCAGCTATTTCCGTAATGTCGTGAAGATCAGGCGCTTTGGCCTGTTGGAGTTTACAGCATCGAACAGCTCTCAATGGTGATGCTCTCAGTGGTGATGCAACTCGAGGTTGTAGCCAGCTCCACATCATGCATGCAAGCAGTGCCGTTGTTGATAGTCCCGAGCTTACGTGCCCGATTATGAGTTCACCAAGGTACATCTTCCAGAGTTACATGATCATCATGCCTACATGGTATAGAAAGCATGATCTTGGGCACTAAGCCAGTAGGACTGTACGGAGCAAGAGTGTCCTTATTCACAGCATGACGAATTTTATGTAATGTTACCAATGCCGTTGCTATGTTTACTTCGTCCAGTCATCAATGACCGTGCTTTCTCCTATTCGTTGGACGGAAAGTTCCGTTCATTACGGCTGGGATGAAATGATCGCTGTTGTTTACCAGCATTAGGCCGATCCCCCACATGCCGTTGAAACAAATCTACGTTTCCCTTCGGGACCTTGGGTAGGTTTTGCGCTAAAACTGTGTTTGTAGGTTCAGGGCTTGCAGTAGCCTCGTGGTGTTAGCGGCTGAGGCTCTGTTGAGGCTCTGCATAAGGAAATGTTCAAGTTATGAATAGAACTCCAATGTTAGTCACGGCTTGAGCATCGCTACACTTGAAGTATGCATTGCTGGACTTTTTTATGACTTTAGCACATATAATGCTAGCCGTTAGTCGCACTTCTGCCTGTCGACTTCACATCAATGGCTAAGAGACATCATACGTAGACAGTATATTCAATGCCAACCTTGATTTTGTAACTTGTTTACTATACAGCCCAAACTTCATGAACATCGACCAATAATCAACAGCTCCCGGGTAGTTTTCAACTAATCTTTGGATAATATTTTCCTTATTCTACTCCTTATGTGGCTGTGCATTTCGTTTCTTCGATCCACTCGTAGTGAAACAACCAGTGTCCAAACTACTGCATACAGTGCGCCCCAGAAATCGTTTCTACCGGACCCGCATAAACATCCACGTAATCGGCATCAAAGCTCAACAACCTGGTCTGATCTGCCGACACTAACAACGAAAGTTGCTATTCTGACTTGAATAGGCTGAACACGCTGATTGGTTCAAAAGCACACTGAGCAGATTACCTACTTCTACTATCTACTCAAATGAGTCCTCAGCTTCCTTAAACTTAGCTATAATCTCCCTGGTAGCTTGCAATGGCAGAGCTTCCACCGTCCGGCCCATATTGCCCGTCATCGTCTCAGCCATACAAAGCGCATTGTATATAGCCTCCTCCGTAGCATCAGCCACTGCTTCAAAGAGCCCATTGATACTCTTGTTGTTGGTCGCTTCTACGTCAATCAGCTCGGGCTTGAATTTATCAACGACTCTATCCTCTCCAGGGACTGGTTGCACGGGTATCTCAGCAGCCGTTGAAAACGCAAGAAATAAATCCCCTGAAGGATTATGAGCATAGCTGCCTACACGCGCAAGGCCCATGGTCGCTCGTTTGGCTAACCGCTTGAGCTGGCCTGGAAGAAGCGGTGCATCCGTGGCGAGGATGACGATGATAGACCCGTCTTTCTTGTCCTTTGCGTCGTTGTATGCTTTATCGTGAGCGGCGGCGGCCTCGTCTTTTGCCCTTTGCTTTTGTAGGATTCGTCCGACTGGAACGCCTGAGATGTGCAGATGCTGGAGTCTTCCATAGTTGGCCTGGACAAGAGCGGCAACCGTGTAGGATGTATCGTTCTGCCCAGGCACGATTCTACTACTAGTCCCGGTACCGCCTTTCCCTCCATGGCACAGCATACCTGTTCCGCCACCCACGTTGCCCTCGGCAATAGGTTCCTCAGAAGCATTCGTGATAGCGTCCACGACGTGTTCAGGCGTTACAGCAAATTGTCTCAGATCATTGAGATGCCCGTCAAAGGTCTCAGCAACGACTGGCAGCAGAAACCAATCGATTCCCTCCTCGCCTTTTCCGTAATGTTCAATTGCGTACTTGTAAATGCCGGTGTAACACGGTCCTACGGCAAAGCTGTTGGTGATGAGAATGGGCGAGTGCAAGAGACCGCTTTCTTCGATCCAGTGTGTCCCAGTCATTTCTCCAGATCCGTTGAGGCGGAAGACGCCGGCATGGCAGGCCTTGTGGAACCAGTCTTTTCTGGGGAGGATAGTGGTTAGCCCCGTGTTGATTTGACCGCTCTCATCACGAATAGTGGTAGTATGGGCGAGGACACCGGGGACGTCTGTGATGCCGTTTTTCGGACCAGGTGACCAGAACCCGAGATGGGTCTCTGGTATGACATCGCGGAGCCTACCGCGGGGTTGCTGCTGGGATGTATTCGTTGCCATTGTTTTAGATGTTCGTATCCTGGCGTGTTTGTCTTATGATGCACTGAACCACTTTGTAAGCCTCAAAGACTGAAGGGCAACTGCTTTCCACTACTTATAAAGCCTGGCTAAAAAAGAAGAGATAGAGGATTTGATGCGTTGTTTTCTGATTTTCGGCATGAGTCACATCGATCCATTTATCTCTAGCTAATCTTACTTACAGTCCAAAAGAGAAGGTCCTAAGGTGTATAATACTACATATAGCCTGGATCCGGATCATGTGGTGATTCGACTTTGCGCAGGATTTGTTCACTGCCACTTTTATTAAATTGCAGAGTGCCAATTGTGGTCAAAGAAGCTTGCTGCCTTCAAAATAGAAGAGTCATATGATATTTTACCCCTCTTCTAAAGGTAAGCTAGATTGCATTGTTAATGCCTCAGCCAGCAGACGGATGAATCGATCATCGGATAAGCAATTCTTACTCTAGCAACCAAGAATGAGGATCTTCATTAGACCATGATATACAGCGAACAAGCCGGTCAATGCGCGCATAGCTATGTGTTGTTTCCCTCCAGCCGGTGGATCATCCCACTTCCCGCTCCGGCATTAGCTTCAGTGACAAGCTTTCAGGATATAAATAGACATCGGCACTTTTCACCAATAGACGCTCTTGTAACATCTTCGGATGAAACGGAAGAAGAGTTCTGCCGAGCTGATGTTCTTCTGTTGGAAGAAATGGATATCGAGATGTAGGGGCTGAGCGCGAAAGCCTCAATCCAGACTAAGAGTGGCTGGAGGTTTCAAAACCCGAGTAAACCAGTTATCCCGAGAGTAACTCAGAAAAGTGCTTACGAATTTGAAGAGTGTCTGTCACGAAAGCGGAGTGAAGCTGTGTCTCGTGGAGCAGAAGCCTGCATGAATTTGAATCAATAGTTCATAGCTTGTCCATGATGATTCCAGAGTCTGTTTGAGAATCGGGGAGAATCGGCTTTCGGGCGTGTAGGTAGGAAGGGCTCATACGTGTATCATGGTTCGTAGCCGATTAAATGACCAATTTCGGGATCAAGACCAACCTCCGGATAGAAGATGAAATGATCTAAATGGCGCTTCCGAACTACTCCTGCGTACCACCAGTCAATACAGGATCTCATGAAAGTCGAGTCAAAGGAATTATCTGGCTGAGTGAAGAAGACAAAGAGAAAAGTCCCATAGATGTCCTTGAACATGAGAGTCGCTTATCACAAAGAGCGAGTTGCACGAGATCAAATTGCAGACCTCATCTATTCCCATCGCCTCGAGAGGGAATCTAACTGTCTCAGCGGTCGACGAGATCCTCATTCAGAACGAATCTCGGGTTTCGCGAAGCATAACTCAACTTTCATAACGTCCTGTTCCCGTGACGACCTCGGAATGAACCTGGACTTCACCCAGCCACTGGCTATCTACGTCTGAGCTAGATCACGGAGCTCCTGAGCCTGGCTACGTCGAGAAAATGCTTCTTTCCCACTTCACGATCAAGAACTTGGAGATTTCAAGCGTTAGCTTTCAGACTATCGATTTTCAGATTCATGCAGACATCCATACCGAGGGTCTTTGTACACAGAATAGCGTGACGAACGCGTCAGTAAGAAGAAACTCCTCTCAACTGCATGAACAAACTACGCTAAATGGTCGACTGTTGAGGATAAATACTTGACTTGTCTCCCATCAACTTCAACTTTTCTCATCACAGCATCAATCACCCTAAGAACACTCGTTTATCTTCATCACACTCTCTAAACCACATTCATTCACTCTCTCAATCCTTCAACAACCTCATCTCAAAATGAAGTACTCTCTCACCCTCCTCTCCCTCTCTGTGGCCTCCGCCATCGCAACCCCCTTCTCCAGCACCCAAACGTGCAACGTCGCCCCCTCCGCCTCTTCCAACCTCAACATTCAACCTTACCACACCGGTAAAGCCGACACCGCCATCGACTGCCAGACCTTCTGTGCCTCCGATGACCACTGCAAGTCCTTCGCCTTTGGTCTCGTCAAGGGCCACTCGCAGCCAACCTGTCTCCTCTTCAAGGTCTCAGCCTTAGAGATTCCTGCTCGCAAGGATGGTCTTCACGTCTTTGATAAGCAGTGTGCTGCTGATCGCGTTCCTACTTCTGCGCCTACTGCTTCTGAACCTTGGGGCAATGTGCCGAAGAAAGTCCTTGTTCGGCGATCTTTGAAGTGTAACTGTGCTGCTTCTGGTTCTGCAAGCGGTGACATTGAGCCGTACAAGACTACTACTGCTGCTACGGCTAAGGACTGTCAGGCTCTTGCGGAGGCGGATTCTTCGTGCCAGAGCTTCTTGTATGGTCTTCCTAGCGGATCGAGCACTCCTGTCTGCAAGCTTTACGAGGTGGCTGCTGCCAAGGTTCCTGCTCGCAGCGATACTCTCTTTGTCTTTGATAAGGGCTGCTCTTCTAAGCAGGTTCCTACCACTCCTCCTACTGAGGACGCTCCCCGCGGGCTCGTCGGTACTACCAAGACTACCAAGGTTCAGGCTGCGCCCAAAGCTACCAAGGTTGCTGAGGTGAAGGCCGAGAAGCAGAACAACGACGTTTACAAGGTTTCCAACTCCAAGCCCAAGACTACCAAGGTGCAGAAGCCCAAGGCTAAGGCTACCAAGGTCGCCAAGGTTGAGGACGACAACACCCAGTACGCTCAGGTCGGCGGTAACTCTGTTAAGAAGCAGGCCAAGGTTACCAAAGTAGTGAACAAGCAACCCAAGGTTACTAAGGTCGCAAAGGTCAACAACGAGAAGGTCCACAAGAATCAAGACAAGTCTGAGGCTAAGGTCACCAAGGTGGAGAACAAGCAGCCCAAGGCTACAAAGGTCCAGAACAACAAGCCCCAGGCCACCAAGGTTCAATACAAGGATGAGACCAAGAACATTAACGACAACGGTAACAAGAACGTCAAAGCCGACAGCCCCAAGACCCTCGCTACCAAGGTCCACAACATCGAGCACCAAGCCACCAAAGTCCATGGCGTTGAGCACCAGGCTACTCAGGCTGAGGGCAAGAAGTCTGCTTGCAAGACTACCAAGGGCTCTGCTTCTCAGCCCAAGATCACCCAGGCTTAGATGATACTACTTTGAGGAAGAAGTGGCTGTGTCAAGGTGGTTCTGTTGAAGAGCCTTCATTTCTTTCTCGGTCCTCGTCTCTAGATATCCCTGTCTATTCATCATTCAGGCTCCTGAAGCGACGACAAACTCTGTCTCTGTTGACAACTACTTTCCTTTCGTATCTATCTGCTTTATCTTCTGTACTCTTAAACTGTTTACATAGATTCGAGCTATATAGTCTTTCAATAACATACATTTCCTTTTCTACCTTGACGCGCGCTTTTTGACAACAAATTTTTAATCATTATACATTAATTCGGGATGAAGATGCATTTGCATAGTGGGCAATCGACATGATGTTCTTTGAACCAAGAGTCCAGGCATCTGGTATGGAAGACGTGCTCGCATTTTAACCGACGTACATCTTCCTCGTCCCCCAGCGTCTCAAGACAAACAGCACTGCATTGCAATCTGTTAGCATGACTCCAACTTTGTCCGGGTTGGATGAAATACCATATCTCTGCTAGACTGATTTCTGTTGAGCTCACGCTTGATTGTTTTCTAACATCCTTGTACTTGATAGATGGATTCGCTCGGTTTAGCGTCTGCAGGTTATGTCGTTCTATCGGCGTTCGCTGTCTTGGAGGTACGCGAATAACGGTCATGCGAGGTTGTGGACGGGTATTACAACTCCGGAACTTTAAAAGGATACTTTGCGGGTTAACCTCAACTGGCGTGCAAGCTGGTCTGTGTACCTACAGGATGATAGTGACTATGGCGAGAGTCCCACCGAATAAGAACCAGGGTAGGTGCACGCTCGAAGCCCTACAATTATAGCTTTTAGTCTCAAGTCCTTATGGATACTTCCGAGTACATTTCGTAGATGGGGAGCATTAGAGCACTTACATCGAGGGCCCTTTACATGTGAATATCCGCAAAGCTCGACCGCATTCACGATGCGAGACGGGCAAACATGCCTCGGTTAAACCAATCTCCGAGTATTGACTGATTGTCGGATAAATCAAGAGCGGATATCAAAAGCCAAGGTGTTTCAACGGAATTGGCATTTGTCTGATAGCTGTTCAGCGCAGCGTGAGATGTGAAGAATGAGATCAAGACAGCAGTGATATAAAGAGATGATTTTGGAGAGACTGTTTGTGTCTAAATCATTGAATTGTCACGGACATTGCCCACCTTTCAAGGGATGCCCAGAACAATTATCCAACTGACAAGACCAGCCAAGCACAGTAGCACTCTTTTGCACTGCCACTCTTCCCACCCTCGCTAAACCCAACCCGGCCAATAATCACCAGCCAAGAACCCATCACTCAACGTCGTCATCACCCATCAAATCCCCTAAAACATGCTCAAAAGAAATAACATAAACCCCGAGATCATCCCTTGACGCGTATATACCATTTCGTCTAGACCACGGAGTATTGTTTCAGGGTGTTCTTCCAGGGATTGTTAATAAACATATTCAAAACGTGACTGGGTTCGTCGTATAAATGTGGATCGCCAAGTTTACTCCTGATGATGCCAAGTCGGCTTTGAGCAATGTTATCCGGTAGTTGGCGTACACGCGGTGAACAAATTTTCTCCCTTTCTCACCAAATCAGTTCACTCCAGTCGCATTAAGGTTTAAGCATACTGATCAAAGCTGACCAGCTTTATCTGACACTTTTCAGCTCAGCCCCCTTCTCCCGTCCCGTCCCCTTCCTTTCCCTGCATCCATCTCCCCTCATCATGGGTATCAACTTTGGTCAGGCGATCGGCACTGCTTGTGCGACATTCGCCGTCACCAACGTTGATGACATTTTCGTCCTCGTCGCGTTTTTCGCAGAGGCTACGACGAGTCGTTCGCTCACGCCTGTCAAGATTGCTGTAGGACAATATGTTGGCTTTACAGTTATTGTTGCTGTGAGCATGATTGGCTATGGCGCGTCGTTGCTCATTCCCGCGGAACCAATTGGATTTCTTGGCCTGTTACCAATATTGCTGGGTATATGGTGGATTTTGAGCTATATCTTTAGCAAGGGTGAGGAGGAGGAGGAGGAGGCGTTGGATCAAGAGTTGACGACTGCTGATGGGTTCAAGGCTGTTTTCAAGGTCGCTTCAATTACTGTCATGAACGGTGCGGACAATATCAGCACCTACATTCCCCTCTTTGCAGAAGCAAAAGCTGGAGAGCTGGCGATTTATATCGTTGTTTACTACATCATGCTTGGCGTATGGTGTTGCGCAGCATATCTTATCATGCGGCAGAAGCATATTCTACATATCGCACAGAAATATGCACGCAGGTTGGTGCCTTTCCTGTATGTTGGTCTCGGAATCTTCATCATCGTCAACTCGGAGTGTTATCCCTGGGCTATTGAGGAGATTGACGATGACATTGCTTCACATCCTGGCAAGATTGTGATGGGAGTCACGACTGCTGGTTTATTGGCGATTTGCATTGGTGCCATGCTTTGGAGAAAGTTGAGCCAGAGATCACAAGAGGTTCTTGTCGACGATGCATCGTCTGCTGTCGATGGTCAACGGGGATCACAAGAAGGACGAGACACGGCGCAACAAGTTGGAGAGCAATCTGAGGCTTCCAGAGACGCAGGTAAGGCTCAAGACTCTCTTTCTAAAACTGATACTAGAAGTTGACTGACAGGAAACTAGGCGTTGTCGACGGCTATACGAACAAAACCGGAGCGCAAGTCAGGAATATCCCCGTTGACGTTCCCAGGGAGGGAGGCTCAACGGTATAAAGAATATTACGAATAAAGATATGAGTCTAGCGGGAACCAGCGCCTAGTCTGGCATCAAGTTATTCTTAATAATATTTTATATTTCGTGACGTCGTCACTTTGCCAAAGCAACTACGTAACGCCGCATCCGCCGGATTATCGAGGGTGAAGAAGCTTATCGAAGCTCCCGTCTTGATGCAGATTATCTGCCGTCAAGTGCATCCTAGAGCACCCCCATTCGACGCCATGCCGAACCATATCTCTATCTTCAATTTCAGACCGCTTACCCACGGCTTAGTGTCCCCTTTGAAGAGCATCTGCCTCAGATGCTAATGCAACACGACAACAAAGTTGTAAATTCTAGACATCACATCGACGCTTATCTGATACCTAGATCACCCAAGCACATATATTAACAAAATTCAGTTCAATGCAACCAGTTTTCCCTCGATATCACTTCCCAAGGTGGGAACTGGGGTCTAGATTCGGACACCCGACAACCTTCTTACTGGCCGATCTGCCGAGTTCGTCATCCCTCGGCGACATTGACGAATCACAATTTACCCCAATATGTCGTTGGGCCGAGATATCACTTTCTAATCACCAGACTATGCTGTAACAATAAACAAGCTTTGAGGCCCGATTGATAACGTGCGACACTACATCCGTCGATCTATCGCCTTTCAGGCTGAATCATGACATAATAATACACCGTGCTTACACCGCTTTTCATCCCATTCTTCGACCCCAAATTCCCAATGCGCCACTGTCAACTCCTCCGACATATCAGAATATCGTTTCTTAAATACAAAGATGGCTGCATCTAGTAAGAGCCCAGAACGCATCGCTGAACTCCGACAGAGTGATGTGCCGGTCCCATGGTGTGACGAGTTTGAGAAGATGATAAGCGGCATGAAGTTAGTCTGACCAACGTCCTGAGAAACTATCTAACTTGTGATATGTAGCTTCAACACGGGGAACTCGCAGGAAATGATGGAGTATAAATTAGCTACAAAGAGGAAACTCCTCTCTTTTAACGATGATAGTATTCCTGAAGGTAGCACCTTAGCCTCATTAAAATCAAGACGCATGGCATTAGCAAAAGAGATTTTCGGTAAACTAGGCCAAGACGTCACCATCGAGCCCCCCTTCTTTCTCCTCTGGGGATGCAACACATTCATCGGAAACGGCGTCTACATGAACAGAGAGTGAGCACTCACCGCCCCCACAAACCCCCATCTTGCTCATAACTACACAGGGTATCGATTCACGACAACGCGCTTGTTACTATAGGAGACGGTGTTCTTATAGGCCCTGGAGTTTGTATCTGTCCAGGAACTCACGCTGCAGATATGCAAAGTCGGAGAGATGCGCAGGGCACATCGTTTGCACTGCCGATTCGTATAGAGGCGGATTGCTGGATAGGCGCTCGGGCTACGATATTACCGGGTGTTACTATAGGGAGAGGAGCGACTGTTGCGGCGGGGGCGGTTGTGATCCAGGATGTTGAGGCGGAGACGTTGGTGGGAGGAGTTCCGGCGAGGTTTATTCGGAGTTTGAAGAGTGAGACAACATGAGTTGGCAGATTTCCCTCAAGGGTCAGGCTGTCGCTTACACGAGGACGTATTAAGAGAACCCGATCGCATTGATATACTAATCCTCACCCAAACGCCATGCTTATGTTCCTCCACACAGACTACACACCCGCCACAGCACCCGCAACCTCCCCAACAACCTCATCAATAATCCCCTTCAACTCCTTCGCCACCACCGCCGAGAACAACACCATAACCACAAAGAACTCATCCCCCCTAGCATAAACACTAACCTCCTTCTCCCCAAACCTCTTCCACCCCGCACTCCCATACTTGGCAACCTTCCTCCCACTCTGATCAAACAACTCAAACCCCATGCCCGTCAACTGATTCACCTTCCACTTGAACTTGCCCATGTGTGTGTGAAACCCCCAAGTCCCCGTCATGCTGCTGTTCTTTATCACCATTGGCTGGTTGAATATTGATACGTCGATGCATGATGTGCTGAGATGAATTTTTGCTGATGCTATTATGTTTTCGGGGGCTGCGTTGCCGCGGTGCATCAGGAGGGTTGAGCAGCTGGAGCGTTTGTAGATTGTGTATAAAGGAGGGGATTCTTTTGGGGCGTTGGAGGGGAGGATAGAGAGGAGATTTGAGTCTTGAGGGTGCGGACGGATGGTGAAGAGTTGGGAACCATTGGAAGAGGAGCCTTGGGGGCTGGATGATCCGTATAAGACTTTGTTGAGTAGTCTTTCCATGAGGACGGTGATGATTGGGTTGTATTGACTGCTTTGTTTTATTGCGGGAGAGCTGAACAAGTCAACAAGGTCGGTGAGGGATCAATTGTCAATTGATATCTGTTTTGCCAAGTGACGTCAATAATATAATCTCATGTTCATTTCCCAAAAAGGGAACTATGCTGCGACAGAGGTTGGAATTAGCATGTAAGTGCACAGCCCTGTTGGCAAGTCAATATGATTGGTCGGTTCGTTCAAGTGATTTTACGTGCATGAAATTCCGACGCAGAACTTAAACAAGTGACCACGATTCCGCTGTCATCACACGTGTTTGAATCATTCTAGATACTAGTTAAGCCGAAATTTGGCTCAGGCTTTGTAGATCGAGGCTTGTAGCTATTCTATATATAAATCCCCGATCCAGTCCGCAATCATTGCCACCATCTCCTTGGTACAGCTATGCCCCGTGTTATCCTGCACAAAAATCCCAGCCTTACTTTTTCCCGCAAACTCCCCATTCATCGTCATCTCCCTCCTCTTGAGCCACGACTCAGAGAAGCCCGCTGGCACAAGCGAATCATACGTGCCATTGCACATCAGCAACGGAACCGTCCTTGGGAACTCATCTCTCGCCTTCCTGTCACCTTCTCTCACCAATTCCGCGAGAGCTCTTGGCCATCTCCGTCGCTGCTCCTTACTCATGACGCTCTCTAGCTCATCATACGGGATCTTGTCAAGCTCGTCTTGATCGACCCCGAAAGTGGCTGCGCCGAGGCCGAGTCGGGAGAGGAGAAGAGAGGTTAGATTGGGGCAGCCGACCACGATTGCAAATGCTTCGAATTGGCCGGGTGCTGCTGAGGCCATACGCCAGGCTGTATGGCCTCCCAGTGATACACCTAGCATGATATTGTGAAAGTTGCGAAATCGGGGCAGATATGCTGGCAAATAGTCCAGGATGAGCTTGAAGTCCTGAGCAGAGCCTGATATCATGGACATCAAATCCATTCTAAGCAAAGACTGTTAAACGAATACTCTTAACTTGGTGAACGGATGAATAGACGAATAATTTGGTGCCTTCACTTACCCATGATTCTCATTACCATCCGACCAAGTCTGATTCGCTCGTTGATCGATCTGAAGTCTGTTTAGCAGATACCCAAAGTAGATCCACACATCACAATTCCGCACCTCTCGATCACCATGGTTTCTCATATTCATTGTCACCGCAATCATGGGCATCTTTTTCCGTCTCCCATCCGATCTGTACGTGTGCAAGATCTCATGAGCGATGCCCTCAGTGACGAGGTACGTTCTTGTTCGGTTGTGAGCAAGATACAAGACAGCTATATCATCTCTAGGCAAATCATCCAGATCCTCGAGTCCGTACAGATAGATCTGAACGCCACCCACTACAAGGGATGATTTGCTGGAGCGCGGAGTGGTAGGCGGTAGTGCAAACCGCGGCTCCAGTGTAGCAAACGATCCTGCAGACATATTGTGCTCTGATCGTGGGATGATTTATTTGGCTGGCGACAAGGCAGGGAACGGATGCAGTTGGATGGCATAGACCAGGGAGAGGAAATATGACATCAAACTGTTCATGTGTGATCCTTGAGACTTGTTGTGCAAGCCGACAGCAGCGGCAGTAATATTGCTTATAGGTGATGAGGCCGAGAAACGGAAAACCGGCACAAAAGGTCATGCGAGCGCCTTTTTTTAAAGCAGAATCTTTACCGGTATCAGCATCTTTCGGTAAATCGTTTTCGGCTGCTTTTTAGTTCTGTTCAAGCGTTCTCGTTTTCCGGTCAGATAATAATTCATAATTTGTGCCGAGAGCATGGATGGCATTGATGCAAGAGAGTGAGTAAAGTCCAACTTAAGCCTGTATAGTTTAGTGAAGATTTACCGCATGTGTAAGCCTAGAAAGATGGCGTAATCACTTCGGCAAATTCGGTAAATATGGATGGTGTAAGCGGGCTCTTCAACGATCTTCTGACCACTGTATACGCTTTGACAGCATTCTACCCGTCTGGGTTCGTCTATGGAAGTTGGAGAATGAGATATTTCGAATAGGGAGCACGTGGAATGAGAACTGATGTAAGATTTCCTTATGCTCAACGTAAATACACCCATCATTCCACGCTTTTATTTTTCGCAATCTTGTTCCTGAGTTCTAATATCTGTCAAATTGGTTTCCTATACAGTGTCTTTGTCGAAGGGTGTCATCCCTAGAATCTGTTAAAAAATGAAGCTGTTTAATGTTATGCTTCTCTCAGCATTGTCCGCCTGTATCGAGGCCGGACTAGTCCATGGACGTCGAGACCTACCCTCAGGCCAATCCCCAGGCCATGTCTCCAACGTCAGCATCACCAGCAGCGGCAAGGAACGCAGTTTTCTCGTGTTCATTCCACCAGGATACAGCGAAGACCAACAAACATCTGTCATCCTTTCCTATCATGGGGGCGACAGGGATGCAGAAGACCAGCGGCACCTCGATCAGCTTACCAGCCCAGAATTCAATCCGGGATCGCTTGTCATTTATCCTCAGGGTATTCAAGTAAGACCCCGCCAGAAAGGATGCCCAGAGACTGCAGAGTATATACTAAGACTTCAGTAGGACACATGGCAAGGTGTTCCCGGTGTCAAGACAGACGATGTCAAATTCACCGCAGATATCCTAGATTACGTCGAGTCTCATTACACGGTAGACAAAAGTCGCATTTATGCTACAGGAAAGTCTGACGGCGGTGGCTTCACCAACGTACTAGCCTGTGACGCCGCCATGTCTCTCCGCTTTGCAGCCTTCGCACCCGTATCGGGGGCCTTCTACATCGACACTTCACCATGCAAATCAGATACAGTCTCTATTCCATGCAATGCACAGCGCGATGATATACCCTTCATAGAGTTCCACGGTGGTAATGACACGACCATCCACTATGACGGCGGAGCGCGCAAGAAGGAGTGTTTACCTAGTATCCCGCACTTCATTCAGCAATGGGCTTTGCGCGACCATCTCGGGGACAGCAGCCAGGAAACTCAGATCGCGCCCAACACCGTTCGTTACCTTTTTGGCAGTGGCTCGACGGAGGGGTTGGTTGAACACTATTTTGAGTCGGATATCGGGCATGATTGGCCGAGCACGGTGCCAAACGACGACAATCAGCGCTCTGGCCACCATATTGCCAGCTACAACGCTACACCTATCGTTATCGATTTCTTCTCACGGCATTCCTTGTGATCCAAGCTCTGACTGAGTAGCTTCAAACTGACTTTGTCGGGTTCAGGTCATCTACACTCCTTCACGCATAACCGAGATAACTGAGATGATCCATGACCCTGAGATTCTCTTAGTTTGCTAAATCATGTTGTAAGGTTTTAGTAAAGTGGCAAGTCTCATGCTAAATAGATGTCCGAGTAACTGTGGGAGGGTACGTAACAAATGAACAATATGATGGGCCAATTATACATAGATACATAAGCGTCTCGGTCAACGAAACAACATGGCCAGTAATACACAAGAGCAGCTTGAACTAGTCTGCGGCATCGCTGTCTCATAGGTGAGACTGCTAATCAGGTTGCGCCGAGTCTACCTAGAATGGGATATTGTTGTACAACGTGTCATCTACCGGCTCACTTGCCATTAATGACATGTGTTGGCCGTGTACCCTGGCACCGGAAGTAGAGAAGAAATGCTGGAAGACATCTTCAGAGAGTGAAAATCCGGGGCTAAGGAGCTGGTCCACGTTGCTAAACTGCGGCGAAACCGAGTACCACAGCTGTTCAGTATCTTGGGGTATTGCATTCAAGTCTGTCATTAAAAGGCCGTCTGACTGGCACTGATTGTCCATCAAAGCATGGGCCTGAGGCTCGACTAGACCCGTGTTGGTGCTTTGCAGGGCCGAAGATGCAAAATGTGACTGAGGATCCGAAAGATCAGATGAGCTCGATTGTGAGGCCCTTGTCCTGTCCAGGATCTTTTGGGCCCGATCGAATAACTTGTACATCACATCGGCGCTCCAATATGTCACTCTGAGGTTAGAGAGTACAAGCATGCATAATTGCATTTTATGGGTTGCAAGGTCATGTATCAGAGCCTTGGTCGACTTGCAGTCCGACAGGTGAATCTGCATGGCGGGGATGATGGCGGTGATTCTGCAAAGTAAGCGAGAGATATGTCAGAGTAGGAGTCGGCGAACGATTACATGACAACATACATCATTGGTTTCAAGTACTCTATAGCTTCAAGCTCTATCAGCTTCTGTAACAAGGCATTTGTACTTGCCGCAGCATCGCGAGCACGACGCAAAGCCACTCTGTGCCAGTCTAGAGGCGTCCCTGTAGGCGGAGGCGCAGACTCGTTAAGCGCATACGGCCGGTACAGAATCGCAACCGTCGCTCTACTAGTTGATTAGCGCTTGGACTAGATAACATCATATAGAAAGGCGAATGACGGACTGATAAAACAAGTCGATCTGGTAGGCGTGAATGCTGAGAGTATCACACCACTCATGCATAATCCCGGAGTTTGTGGCTGACAATGATTCGATTTGCTGAGAATACTTGTCAATATCATCCATGGTTGGCTCTGGTCCGCTCACGCGGTAATGAAGCTGCAGTATACCACCGAGAACGTCGCTGATACGCACAAGCCGGAGCCAGAGACTCGTCAGGGCCGTAGAGTCAGCCGGAATGAACCGTATCTTTGCATCATCGGCCACAGAATCCAGTTCCTGGAGGACATCCTGGGAGGTTGGGAATGGGAGGTCACAGTCCTCACCATGGATTCGCATGGGGCGTCCCTTGGCTAACGAGACCCAGCGATCTCTGACCACACACGACCACCAGATACGGCGCCTCAATGCTTGTTCCTGGGGATACATCTGTTGGGCGCGACCGTTGGATCGAGGGTTCCGGTGGAGACCGATACCCTGTGCCAGGGATATGGCAATGCCAATCCAGTGCCAAGCTCCTGTGTGGTCCTGCGGGTCTGTGTACCAGAAGCTTAACAGCATGACTGACTGGATCAGTTTCAGCTTCTCGGTGGTTCGATCGAGGTCATATAGGCACTAAAGAGACTCCGTATTAGTGGCTCAGGACGTCTCCAATAAACGAACGAGAGCTCTGTCACTGACTTTGGCACGTTCATACATGGCAGTCTTCATAGCTTTCCTGGATGGAAAGTCAAATCGTCTCAGAAGATCGGCGTCTGCAAACTACGGTGAATCCAGCAAGTCAGATCTGATTGCCATTGAGCTTTCGAAACTTACATTCGTTGCTGCCAGCATCATACTCCAGAACAGAAGATCGTGCTTCTTGTGCGGTCCCTGTCCGTGATAGTCATTGAGAAAGCCTTGAGCATCCACTATCGGTAGGAAGAAGTGGACATGCTTAAAGTAGGCCCAGATCATGTCATCACAGACATCTGCAGGCAATGTGGTCAAGGCTCCCTCTGAGCGCATGTATTCCACTTGATGTGGCTTGTGCATAGTATGGCTGGCGCCTTTCGGCGGCTGGCATGGTAGGGAGTCCTGTGGGGAGACTGCATCACAGATATCGTACACGGTACAGCGAGGTCCACGTTTGTCACCTGAAAGTGATAGGGTGAGCTGATGGGTATTTTCGCAGCGGTTTGAATGACCTTACCTAGATACGTATCCGGGCTATCATCAGGCAATTTGGGGTCATCCCCCAACCCCTTCTCAGCCAACTGGTCATGGTTGCCTTCGCTGGACTCCAGGGCAACGCCCAACTCCTCAAATGTGGAGCGCGTATCATATCCAGCTTCTCGTATCGCAGAATTGTGAGAAACCTCGTCTGTTGACAAGGCTAGTAGACATAAAATCACGGAATCGAGAGGCTGGGTACCCACGTCTGTCTGGAGAAGAAGTCGACTTGTTACGTGGTTGACGAGGTCTAGCAGTGCACCGTCAGCCGCATTCGTCGGCCACGTAAGTGAGGATGAGTCGTTTTTTACCGATATTTCTTGCGCGGGAGGACTATGCAGTCTCCGCCGCCACGCTGGCAGTTGGAACAGGGACGGCTGGTTTCAGCGACATCACACTTGACCTTACGCTTATTGCAGGCCTGACAGGCAACTCGCGAGCGAATTCGCTGTATGCTAGATTGTGCCGAGAGTGGCATACTGTTGTTATGGTCGCGCGATGTGTCTCCGGGCAGAATTCGTTCGGTCAATGTTCTTCTGTCAGCAGGACAGTAGCATCGGCAAAAAGATTCACAAGGAGGAGAGAATTGCGAGGGGAGCTCAGCTCGAATTTGCCGTTCTTTTCGGTTGAAATAATACCAGGCCAAAAGAAGGTAGTCAGTCAGCCAACGTTAGTACCAAGTCAGCATGGTCATTCATCACAGGTCATCACAGTCCCCGCTTACAGAATTCCAGGCTAACAGATCCGAGACCCGATAGTTAGGCACGACTATTGACATCATCAGCATGGCTCTCGGTAAATTCGGCAACAATCCCTCGCATTCTGGAGGGCAGCAGAAACCACGTACCCCAGATAGTTAGGGTCCCAGACTAGTAGAATTGACTCACGCTTCACATCTGGCATTTCCCCAGAAAAGCGAATATTGGGGTTTCCCCGCAAAGAGCCAAAGCTTCTCCAGGATAACACGGTCAAGGTTTGTATGCTGGTACCATGTACAGCGTTGCAACCCCAAGCTTTGTTACCGAATTGCCGTTTTTTCCCAGCGACCTCAAGTGAGCTATAAGAACATCCACATGTACATCCATTAACAGTGCCAGTGTCGAGACTCCAAGCCCAGACCAACACTATCACCTTGTCGAAAATGAGTTCAGCCGACATTACAGCCCAACAATCCAAGGCCAACCTTGCCGGCGATGTTGAAAGGGTTGAAGACATTGATGGCAAGACTGCCACAACGTCTCCCTTTACAGCCGAGGAAGAGAAGAAGTATCTCCGGAAGATCGACCTTTGGTAAGAAAGCAAAACCAATCTCCTTTCTTATTCGTGGCTTCTTTTCTGCGGGCCATTCATGGCTAACAAGTTTGCACAAAGGATTGTCCCCCTCATGATGATAACCTACACTCTCCAAAGCTATGACAAGGGCGTCATGAGCGCTGCAACGCAGTTTGGCTTCAGCCAAGACCTGAAGCTGACAACAATCATTGGCCACGAGGAGAACGGCACTCCCATCACAGACAACAAGAAGTACGCCAACGCCTCCATGATGTTCTACATCGGCTACTTGATCGGCACCTACCCGATGATGTACCTAACGCAGCGCTTTTCCATCTCTCGTGTCGTTGCCTCTGCGACCTTGCTGTGGGGAGCTGTGCTCATGTCCACTGCCGCATGCTACAACTACCCGGGCATCATGGTCAACCGACTATTCTTCGGTATTCTCGAGTCAGCCGTCGCTCCATCTTTCACCGTGCTGGTCACCTTCTGGTGGACTCGGGAGGAGCAGGCTTTGCGGACATCGCTTTGGTATGCCTGCGTCGGAGTCGCAACCATGGTCTCTCCGCTCATAAACTACGGCCTTGGCCAAACACACGGATCTCTTCCGTCCTGGAAGCCCATGTTTCTCATCCTCGGAGCCGTTACTATCTTGTGGTCCGCTGTTCTATTCCTTTGCCTCCCTGACAACCCGATGACGTCCAAGCGCTTGACTGACGCCGAGAAAGAGATGGCAAAGTACCGCCTCCAGAGAAACAATGCTGGGGCCATCAGCCATGAATTCAACAGGGCTCAGTTCTTCGAGGCCTTTCGTGACTACAAGGTCTATAGCAGCGCTCTCATTGTTATGCTTACCGGTGTGCCATCTGGCGCCCTCGGAACTTTTGGCACCATGGTCATTAATGGCTTTGGTTTCGATCACTTCGATTCTCTGGCTTTGACATGCCCCATTGGTGCCGTCACTGCCCTTACCATTCTCATTGTTGGCGCCATCACCCGCAGGTGGCGCAACACCCGATACCTATGCATCGTTGCCTGCGCCTCTATCTCAATCGGCGGAACTCTGATCTGCTGGCTGGGACCGAGGGATAACAAGGGTCTCTTGTTTGCAGGGATCTTCCTCGTTGCCATTCAAGTCGCTTCCGGTGGTTTAGCCATTGGTCTGTCGGCATCCAACATTTCAGGTCACACCAGTAAGTCTACCCATCTCATACCATGCAGTGGGACACTTTATTCTAACACAATCTGCAGAAAAGTCAACTGCCAGTGCTTCGACCTTTGTTGGATACTGTGTTGGAAACGTCATCGGCCCTGTCATCTTTGGCGCATCTCCCGGCCCCCGATATCGTGCAGGTTTTACTGGCGGCTGTATCTGCCTATGTGGCGTGGTTGTCATTGCCACGGCTACTTGCTTTTTGTTGCGCAGAGAGAACATGAATAGGGATAAGAGAACCGGCCGTCATTCAGATATTCTGCATGACGTTGACGAGGATCTTACGGATATGCAAAAGATGGATTTCAGATACGTCCTGTAAAGGTAGCTTTCCTAAGGCCTAGATCTTTCCATGTTCTTTTCTCTCTCTTCTTGTTGTCCGGTCAAAAGCATCTGTGAGCGAGGTGTTACAGAAGTGTTATTTGCAGTTGAGATTTGTGGCTGTGAGCTTATTCCAGCAGAGAGAACCTAGAGCGAGGTGTTACTCCAATGAACGACATCTACTCAAAAGTGTCATATCTGTCTATAATTAGGAACCTTCCTGATAAGGTGATTAAACTAATAGAGAGGCGAAAGATCTTCATTATAGCTTATCGTACAAGGCTGAGTAAGTATGTTAGATACGCTGATCTCGGGATAATGAAAGCATGTGTGCCTTGGATCAACAACCTTGACAATCTAATTCGTCAAGAGAATAAATAAGCAAACTTAGACTTATTGAAGTTCGGAGAGAACGCGCCAATCATATACAACCTCAATTGCTTCTTTTCTCACAACATGCAAATCTCGTGGCTCATCCATGCTTACTATTCCAAATCAGGCAAAATGGCGCGCTCCGTCATCGTCCAAGTGGAGACACAAACATGTGAGATCCATTTCCAAGGCTGAGCTGACATCTCAAACCTCCCTCAACGGGGCCTTTAACTATCTCGGGCATTCCAGCTCGCTCTTTCTCGGTCCCCATCAATCTTGTCTCTTTTTGGTGAGATATACCGCTCTGACGAAACAATGCCTGGCGTTCCATCTTACAAAGGCTGCGATGCGTGTCGGAAGCAGAAGAAAAAGGTAAGTGAGCTCGACATTTGGGTCAGAGAATTGTTGAGTTAATGAGGGGATAGTGTGATAAAGCTCAGCCAAAGTGTGCCAGGTGTGAAAGGCTTGATATTCCGTGTATCAACGTCGGTAAACAGCGGTATAAGTTCAAAGTCCAGACGCTCGAACCGGGAGATAGTATAAGTCTTCAGAGCATCGACACAGAAGATGACACTACGACTTCAAGTTCGCGGTCTTCAAAATCGCCTATTTCTTTCACCCAAGCGCTGATGAAAGTTCCTTATAACAAAACAACCATGGTCACTCAAACGCTTGTCTCACGGTTGGAGATTACAGATCTGCGATATGACATCACCTGTTACGGAGACTTTCTTCGGCATATTCCTGCGCGGTTGGGAAGGAATGAAGCCCTAGATGCATCGGCTGATGCGTTAGCTACGACGTTCTCGACGTTGCATCGACCGCAGGGGTATCAAACTGTTGATGCGCTTACAAAGTATGTCAAAGCGATAAGTTCGTTGAGATTGTGTTTGGAGGATCCTGCGAAGGCGAGGATGCCTGAGACTATGTGTTCGGTGTATCTGATCATGATCTGTCAGGTGAGTGAATTGGAGTGTGAGGTTTGATCAAGGCTGACAATTCTAGGGCTGGTTGGGAAGAGATGATGACCCGACTACAAGTCACGGTCAGGGTTTGGCATATCTTCTCAAAGCGGCGGCGCGAGAGAACTGGAAAGCCGGTTTTGAAACAGACATGCTCTTGACATTCTGCGTCCCAGTCGTATGTCCCCCAGCCTCGCTTCCTTTCCAAAGACTTCATCAGATCAGACTAACTAACAACCCCAGATTATCGAAAGCATATCAAACCCCAAGGTCAGGTTAGAAAAATGGTTCTGGGACATGCTCGACAACTTCAAAAAGAACAACCCCCCCTCAACGCCCGAAAGCGCAAAAGCCCAACAAGACGGCAAAGACGCAGGCGGAATCCCCAGTCTATCCATCCGAAATCTAGGCCGCCTCCCAGACTTCATAAACGACCCTGAACTCCACCGCATGGAGATAACATGCGCATACCACCGCCTCTGCCGCGACCTCCGCAAACTCTCCGAGATCGTCAAAGCAGTAACATGGGCACCCGGCTTCTCCCCAACACCAATGCAACTCCGCCTCTCCCGCTCCTACAACTCAGCCTACTCCGTCCTCCTCACAGTCCTCGTAATAATCAGCCAAATCATGCAAGCATTTGATCCGTATAACCTGGCTCTAGTGGGAGAAGCAGCACTGTGTTCTTCAGAGGTGGTGTCTCTTGCGCATAGGATAAGTCAGTACAGACCGCTAGGTGCAAGCCATGTTCCGCTGACGCTGGCTATTGCGTGGGCTGCGACGGATGAGCCGGGGATGAAGAGGCAGTTGGAGGAGACGTTGGAGGAGTATCAGCAGGATTGGACTGTTACGCAGTGGATGAAGGTTGGGTATTGGTGGACAGAGAAGTTTGCGGAGTTGAGGGTGAGGTTGGCGCCGAGGGTATCGCTGGAGGAGGAGGAGTTGTTGATTAGGAGGGGGGAGGGGGAGGATGAGGGGATGAATGGGAAGCAGCCTGCTGATGAGTGTTGTGTTATGTAGAAGGTGGTCTTGTTACCACATGAATAGCCTAGAGGATTAGATGAGAAGAGAGCAGGTTCTTTCTCCCTCAAGACTACGCGAAACATCTACTCAGCGTCACGACCGAGTGTTGGGTCACCCAGCTGAGCAAAGG